>NC_056745.1:941470415-941682915 GCF_019279795.1 Protopterus annectens
TCTCACAGTATGTACATTATTGTCTCTAAGCATGGCAAGTGCTCAAATTTTTTTTTTTTACTAACCATGCTGGTCTGAAAATGGACAAAATGAATCTGTGTTCTGCTCCACTTGGAGCTACCATGAAGTCAAGAAGATGATGCCTTGGTTTAAAATCTCATTTAAAGGATGGTATATTAAGTTGTCAGACCCATAATGCTGCACTGTAGTGTCAGCAGATTGAAAACCTAATCACCGGGAGTGGGAATGGAACCCACAGCTTTGCAGTCTCCAAATACAAGTAGATTACTTTTTGAGCCACTGTTACCAATTAGTTATGAGCATTCTATTAAATGTATTGCTTCTGTTATAAATAGCTTTGGTCTAGCTATGACAAGCAATATGTCAAAGGATCAAATAGAGGAGGCAAAGTTGAATTTCAGCAGTTAATGGCCTGTGTTCCACTACTTCTGGTGTGGGACAGGGCTGAGGTACTCTGCAAATGCATCTCTGCCTAGTAAATGTTAGCAGTTTTTGTAAGAAAAGAGCATTTATAGGACAACAAAACAGACAGATAGAAGCCATGCACATACCCACTTCATGAGCGATGCTTTTGTGCATTCTTGGCATGGAATATTCAGGGTAGCTCTCACTGCTAGCATCTAGTATGTAAGGACTGTGTGGTGTTGCATGAGGCTGCAGATCTTTGCCCAGTACTGAATGTATTCTTCCTACATAAGAAGGCCCCCTTAATACTGGATTTTATCAGGTTGTATATGCAATAATAAAGATATTTTGGTCAGGTGGTCTGAGGTGGTACTGGTTCTGTGATTTGCTACAGGACCCTCTGTCTGTGGTAGCAAGTCTTTCTACTAATATGACCAGAAGCTTGCTTCATATTCATGAATGCTGATGCTAGGAGAGAAACACATTTATTCACTCACACCCACACCGCATTCATACACACGCAAGATCGCTCTCACTTTCTCCAGATCTCTCATACACACAGTCCCTTCTATATTCATACACACATTCATTCACACACACTTTCTCTTTTGCATTCATACACACACGCAAGATCGCTCTCACTTTCTCCCGATCTCTCACACACACAGTCCCTTCTGCATTCATACACAAATTCATTCACACACACTTTCTCTTCTGCATTCATACACATACGCAAGATCGCTCTCACTTTCTCCTGATCTCTCACACATACAGTCCCTCCTGCATTCATACACACACACTTTCTCTTCTGCATTCATACACACATGCAAGATCACTCTCACTTTCTCCTGATCTCTCACACACACTTTCTCTTCTGCATTCATACACACATTCACTCAGACATGCAGATAGAAAAATATCAGACATACTCACATGCACACTGTTACGGTGGTAGGCCTCCCGATGTCCTATTTGTAGGAAAGCTCCCCTTACACCAGCTGCAGTGCACCAAAGCTCTTAAATGTCCTGATTTGGCTCCTTGAAGACCACATTGCCACCGCGCTGATTGAGAAAGTGGTTGGGAATGATAGAAACCATTATCTGTTCTGGGGAATCCATAAAGTTCTGGCACCCAAGAAAGTATTCAGATTTTACAGGCCATACTTAACGGTTTCTCATAAAAGTTTGCTTTTCTGGCAAATCATGTAGGAATGAAGACAGGAAATAATCAGTGACATTTTAGTTACAGACTTCATATCCTATGGAAAATTTTACAAGTACAAATGAAAAATATTATGGGTTGAGAGGCAGATCAGTAATACTTGCATTTATTACCTCAATGCAGTTTTAATTCACAGTATTCAACACTTCAGTCCGATGATGTCAGGTCAAAAGGCAATATTTGCTTCAGTATCAGTACTCAGTAGTATGATTTTAGTGGTCACTGCTCACTTTCACTTGATGGCTTCAGGTTACGACTATGATAGCTCTCTAACCAACGTTCCTAATATTCAACAATGATGCGGTTGGAGGAGGATGTCATTAAAAAAAATCACCTGACTGCAACCTCCAATTGCATCTCTGATGTTAGATTAGTCACGTTTGGTGACAGTATACTTTGTAAAGAGAAGAAGCTGAAGTGTGGGAGTTAAGTGACTTATTTTTCTAAACAGAATAGTTATGTTTTTGTGGCACACCTCTGGACCTCTTGCAGCACACCTGTTGAAAACCCCTGCATTAGAGTATTCTTAAACCTGAGCACTTCTCTCTCTGCCTTCATACTTACTAATTTTTACTATTTTTTAAAAATGGACTATTCTGGAAAGTCTCAGTATGAGACTTCTCACATTTCTACCGACAAGCAAATTTAATCTTTGTTCCTTTTGTGTCTTTTAGTCCTACATATTTTTCTTTACTGGGGTGATGTATTTTTGGCAATATAATTAGTTAAACCCTTCCCTCCATATCTTCTCTAGGTCTTTGAGTTGGGGAAACTCTTGACCAATTACCACATCATGCATGAAATTAGGCACTAAAGATTCTTTGCTTAGAAAGATTTGTATTTCTACTTGTGTTATATGGTACTGCCTTTTTTTTCCATGTATATAGATTGCTTGAGTTTTTTGTTTACTAGCTGTTTATGCTTTTAAACATATAGTGCTCTAATTGATATAATCATATTTCCTGAGTCCAATAACTATTCTATTTCATTTCCCTCTACCACAACATTGGATTTAATATGTTTAATAACACCACAGTGACAGAAAGCAGAGTGTATAATTCTAGTTGTTAAAAGTCCAGAATTATCGCATTTCATTAGCTCTCATTCCATAGGCATGCTTTTATGTATAGGCTGTGGACTAGCATTAATGATTTTTACAAGTACCATATTGTTGTTGTTGGTGACTGTGCAGTACTTTGCTATATGTACCGTTTTCTAGAACATTAATGCAAACCACCTCAAATGGTAATATTCTTCCTTTATGCAGGCAAAGGAATATACTGAAGTGAAGGTTTACAATTCCTTTGATGCATGCAAATCTGACAGAGTTTGCATTTTCACTTAACAGGAAATGTTTTACTGAGAGACCTGCTTATTTAGAAGACTTAGGATAAGTCTGGGATACCTATTTTCTTAAGTTACTAAGGCTTGACCTTTTGACTTCCGCGGTGGTGCAGTGGTAGTGTTGTTGCCTCACAGCAAGAGGTTCTCCCATTCAATTCTCAGCTGGAGTGCCTTCTATGTGGAGTCTGCATGTCCTCCCCACTGTTGGGTGGGCATTTGAAAGACATGCGTAAATGGGCGTGCCTTCATTGAAGGTTGAACGTTGAACTGGCACCTCGACGTTCGTGAAAATCTACTGCCAATCATTAGCGGACCGGAGTTCCGCTGTGGTGACCCCTAACTGGGAAAAGCCGAAAGACAACAACAGCTAAGGCTTGACCTTTTAAAATTTTCTACAGCCGAGACTTCTGTAACTTTATTAGTATTATTGAGATGAGGTTCCAACTGCAGTTTCAAAATATGGCATTTGGAGTCTTACATGTCTGTCCATACTGAATGTCCATCTGTGAGACTTAACAGACTGAACTTCAGGTGACTTTCCAGCTTTCACCAAAATTTATTGTTTAAATTTCCGATAGTTGTGTACATCAGTATCTTCAAGTTCATGCACGCTTTTAGTGAGTCTCCAGTTAGATGTGAGGACAATACGCTGCTCCGCTTTGCTTGCAGCCAATCTTCTCTAGCTGTACAACTCTCAAATGCTACCAGCTAAGCTACTGCATTGTCTTTTATTTATTTATTTATTTATTTTTTTTCATGGGTGCATTAGGTTTTGAATTCCCATTGAGATATATAGTTGGATTAGTAGCATGGATGCCTGCTGTTGGTGGCTGAACAGGTGTTTGTGGCTGAATTTTTTTCTTGAAGAGCTGTTTGAAGACCCAACATGTTTTGGTCAGTGGCTGAGTATCTTTCGTAGAGAGTGGTAATAAAACTCAGTAGTCTTATTCAAGTTCAATAAAGCCACAGTTGCATTTTCCTTGTTAAATAGGAAACAGTGGGTGTGGTTTCAGTATATGTATGTTTTTAGCTTTCACCAAAAAACATTTACCAACAAAAATTGTCTTCTGAAAGTAACTATTCTCACTGCCTCGAGGATCCTGCTTGGCAGAGCAAATCTTCATATGGGCAAACTTTTTTATGCTTCTCACAAAAGTCGAGGAGTCACTATTTTTTTAGCTAGTGAACGCCACTTTAAACTGTTTGTGTTTCAGTCTGGAAGGCTACATTCCTTTCTGGCGGTGAGAAATCAGATAAAGTAGTGCACTTGCAGGTAATTTAAAAATTAGTTTGTAGCAAAACCGATTATATGCCTGCTACTGCAATCATTGTAACATTTTATAGTGCTTATAGTCATAAAAAGGTACATGGATACAGCTTTCTGTTTTTGGAAGAGCTTTGTTTGCAGGGACAAAGAAAAACTACTTCCTTAGAACAGCACATGGGAACAAAAGAAACAAACATGTAGTCCCTTCACAAAAGTATTTCCAGAGTTAATTTCATAGCTGCAATATCCCTTTATACATAACATTTTTAAAGCAAAATGGTCCTTACTGTCAGTAATATTTTCAACAGAACTTATGACACAGGTAGTGTAGTTTCTCTTCAATTTTTCAGCACAGGACAACAGTTCCTTATTTATTTTAGACTTCAGGGACACTTTCCAGACTTCAGATTTCAGAGATACCATTCAAACTACCTTCATCCTTGCAAATCTTCTTTGGAACCCTCTCTTGGTCAGCACTGTGGTTTCTTCTGTAGGTAGTGGCCATTATTTCTTAAAAATACACCTGCTCCTTATTGGATGTAATGGAGATCCTCCCTGTAGTTTGCCTTCCTGTTTTGCATTCAGGAAATCTGCAGTTTCAAGTGCTTGCTTTTCACTAGTTAATAAATGCAAAACAAACAAAAAGACTACCACTACAGAGAGGTGCCAGAGTCACTTTTACAGTGATATACATTTACAAAATTTTTACAAAAGTCTGACAATTTATTGAAACTTTAATTCATCAAATTGCAATTGATCAAGCATAACTCATTAATCAACAGGCAATCAAAAAACTCAAAACAAAAGAACAAATCATTTTTTTTTGGGGGGGGGGCAACTCCAAGATGGTACTAAATTCGAGAAAGGGCAAATTCCCTGATCACTACTGCACTGTAATCCTGCCACTGCTGGCACGTTCGATCAGCTGATTTTTGATCAGCTGTGTCAGCAGTTTTTTGGGGTTTGACAACTGCTGTACAAGTTGCCGTTTGGCAACTTGTAGACAACCCATTTTTTACATGTACTATTGTATATGTACTGAAACATTCATTTGTACATCTGTGCAAAGGAGTATGTCTTTGAGCAGAATCACAATCACATCTTAGATCTACAACTGTGATGTGACTTGATTGCTTGAATTCATTCAAAACACAATTTTGGTGAAAGTGTCTTTGTTATTGAATAATGCCACAAATACCTATATCTGTTGTTACTTCTGTGTTTCTGTTATACTCCTTAAGTTGAGCTTTATATCTTACACTTCTTTGTCATTCTTTAGTATTTAATACTGTCTGTTACACGATCCCTTTCCTCCTTACAAACCCTAATTATTAAACCATTCTACTCTTCTCTTAAATCTGCTATAACTATCTGCTTATTCTTATTGTTGTATAAAGACTTTTCATATTCACTGCTAATAATTAGTCCGTTGCTGTCTCTGTCTTGTAGAATATTTAGAACATAGCTTACATAATTTTGATATATTTTTCTTACTCGGGCATGAACATTTATTCTTGTGCTCAGCTTGGTGTTGTAAATAGTGCACTTTGCCATGTGCAATGTTATTTTTAATCAAGATTTTGTTTGTTTGCTTGATTGATCATGTTTTTGCTTCTGAGCTTATCTCCTCAGGTCTTTGGTGTAAATAGGCTCTGTCCTGATTCCTGGTCATCTACTGCTAATAAACAAATAGATAACTATATAACTAAATAAATAATAACTGATATTGTTTGTTGCACAGTGTTGCTTTGTTGAATTCCCTGTCAGTTTGAGAAACTTAGTTAATTAATCTCATCACTATGTCTTCTAAGTGTAGGACAAATTATACATTAGTGTCATTTTAAATTGATAGCATATTTGCACTTATTGTTTGCCTTTTTATTTGGTAACAGACTGAAATGCTTAATTGTCCATCAATATGTCTGATTAGTAAATACATTTTCCTGGCAAATCCATAGCTATAGTTCATGAGGCAGATATCCCATCATACAGACTTGTAGCTTGGTCACAAAACAAAGGCACAGTATTATTTTCTTTGGGCAGTATATCTGTAACACCCACTGGAGGAGTCCACAAGGGTCAAAACTTCTTACTATTAGAAGTTTTCAGTGGTGGTAGGAGGGCTGTACAATAAAAAGGCTACAGATTTCCACATTTTAATTTTACTGACTCTCCTTTTATATAGTTTATTTACATCAGCCTTCCCTGGTTTGTTAAGCCAGCAGTATCCAATCTTTTTTGCACCAAGGACCGGTTTCATGTAAAACAATTTTCCACGGACCGTCCAGCACGCATGCATAAAAATAAAGCATAATAAAGTACAGAATAAATACAACTCACCATAACACAGAATCAGTGGGAGCCCTGAACTTGTTTCCATGCAATGAGACAGTCTCATCTAGGGGTGATGGGAGACAATGACACCTGAAGTGTGTTTCTTATGTTCAGTCTACTCTGTAATTTTGTTTTGGTTGCTGTCATTGCAGAAAACTGTGCTTCACAAAGATAGGATGTTGGAAATGGAAGCAGGGTTTTCAGTGCTTATTTGAGCAACTTTCTAAGCTTATAAGAGCAATATTTAAAATCTGTCCCTATTATTTGTAGCTCTGTCCAGATGTATTGTGAGAGAGGTTGAGAGGTTTGGTCGAGAGGCATGTAAACCTAATGGAAACCTTTCTTGAAGCTAGCAACTTTCAAGGTTTATAAGAGCAATATTTAAAATCTGTCCCTATTATTTGTGTCTCTCTATCCAGATTTATTGAGCAAGAGGTTGAAAGGTATGGTCGAAAGGTATGCAAACCTCGTAACTGTGCTGCCAAGGATCGCTCTCACTCTTCACTCTCTCTCTCTCTCTCTCTCTCTGTTTCTCTCTGTCTCTCATGCACACACACACACACACACACACACACACACACACACACACACACACACACACACACACACACACACACACACACACACACACACACACACACAGAGTCTGTTCTGCTTTCATGCACGCATTCACTCACAGACACACATACAGAAACATACACATGCGCACACACTTTTTTCAGTTTCATTTATTTTTATTTTATACTCGCTAGACAGCAAGAGCACTGCTTAGCGAGTGAAAAATAACAGCTCCATCAATCCCACTGTTCACTGTCTCATACACACAGTCTCTTCTGCTTTCACACACACATACATTCTGCTTTCATGCACGCATTCACTCACACATGCAGACAGAAACATAAACACACTCCAAAAAACACAAATCCCACGAAGGAAGACCACTTCAAAGGACAGAATTAATTCATTTATCATAAACACACTCGCACCCATACATATACAAATTCACTTTTTTGTTTCACTCCCCATCTAAAAGTTTCTGTGTGGCCCGGTACCAAATGATCCACGGCTGGGTGGTTGGGGACTGCTGTGTTAAACACATTATTTACCTGTTCCTGATTGCTGAGGCTCAGAATCTGCAAAAAAAAAAAAAAAAGCTCTATTTTTTAGTACTATAAGTTTGCATATAGCTCAATATCTTCTTCAGGGAGAACTGCTATAGCAGTGAATCATTACATTTGAGTTTACCCACCTTATGTTTTCTTTGCTCCAGACAGATTTTCCATGCTGCAATGGCTAATGTTGTTTTGCACCATACATAGCTGACAACAGATTCTGACATAAATCTAGCAGCAACATGTGTTTTCTTTACTTCTTCTTATCAGAAACCTCTGGTCCCTCACTGCTTTCTGACTGAATATTTATTTTAAGCTTATTAGCATTTTTTCAATGAAAATGAAAAATGGATGAAATCTTCTGGTCTTCTAATTAACTGAGGTTATAAGTTTTATGTGGGAGTCTCATTCCCTCTGTGTACAAGCATTTATTGATGCAAAGGCAACATTGGCTTTTGCAGAAAAAAAGGGGGCAACTTGAAAAAATCTAAGTAAATGAAAGGAAAGAGAAGGTGGCCATACCTAGTTGTAATGATTTCCTGGTACAATGGCATTTCTTTGAAGATGTGTTATTATGGTGAGCATCCTACACAACTGTTCTATCTGTTATTATGGCGAGCATCCTACACAACTTTCTGTCTGCTATTATGGTGAGCATCCTACACAACTGTTCTATCTGTTATTATGACGAGCATCTTACACAACTGTTCTAGCTGTTATTATGGCAAGCATCCTACACAACTGTTCTGTCTGCTATTATGGCCAGCATCATACACAACTGATCTATCTGTTAATATGGTGAGCATCCTACCAACTGTTCTATCTGTTATTATGACAAGCATCCTACACAACTGTTCTATCTGTTATTATGGCAAGCATCCCTCACAACTGTTCTATCTGTTATTATGGCGAGCATCCCACACAACTGTTCTGTTATTATGGTGAGCATCCCACACAACTGTTCTATCTGTTATTATGGTGAGCATCCTACACAACTGTCTTTCTGCCCACATGTTTAAAGTGCAAAGCAGTTCTTCAGAATGAAAGTAATAAGCACAAACAATGTATACATTAAACATACTGCAGCCGTTCTCTGCTGATTGAACAGTGACTCCTCATTTAGGATTAGTTTATTTGTTCTTTACTAATGAGGCAAAATCCATTATTGTTTCACAGATGTACTTACAACAAGCAGCAGCTATCTGTTTGCTTATTTCCATATTGCAGTTTCACTAGTTATTAGACCAGACAATTTTTTCAATCTATCTATATATCTTGCTCATATTACAAATTCATTTCATGTAATGTGCACTGCTATGCACTTGAGTTTGGAACTCAGTCTCAGGAACCATCAGGAAATTTCATCCCACCTACAATTTAAAACCTTGTTAAAAGCATACATAGCTGCTGAATGGTCCTACCCTTTGACAAAACACCACCGCTAAGTCTCCTTCTCTAATCCTAAAAAAGAAAAACAAAATTGAGTTATTTATTTGGTTGACAGACTCATTGTAAGAATAACCCATCCCTCTTAAATACATCATGACAATTTGTTGCTGTTTATTCATGACACTAACTTAACAGCTGAACAGTAAATGGCTGGTGAATTGGGTACTTCATTAAATGACAAGAACCCCACATTAATGAAAGCTTTGTTTTTAACTGGGATGCATGGCAGGAAATTAAAAAGATACGTAGTGTAACCTTTCAGTTTATGTGATCCTTGCCTCTTGATCCCACATCATTTTTACTTATGTATTTTTCAAGCCGCGGTGGTACAGTGGTAGCGTTCGATTCTCGGCTGGAGCGCCTTCTATGTGGAGTCTGCATGTCCTCCCCGCGGTTGAGTGGCCTCCGAAAGACATGCGTGAATGGGCGTGCCTTCGCTGAAGGTTGGGCATCGGGCTGGCAACTTGGCACCATAAAAATCTACTGCCAATCATTAGTGGACCAGAATTCCGCTGTGGTGACCCCTAACCAGGAAAAGCTGAAAAGACAAACAAACACTTTCAATTTTTCAGCCACCTATATATTTGAAAGTGAGATATGAATGACTAGAAGACATTAAATGCTTTCTTAAATAAAACCATTGTTGTGCCTTGTTTGTTCATGGTGTTTTCTAGAAGGCACTTCGTGCTTTCTCCCCTTATTTATTATCACTAGTGCTTATTAAAGTCTAATTCCCTATCTACTGTTCGAATGAAACAACGCTGTGAATGGTTATAAACAATATTTGCAATTAACCATTTATTTACTAATTCTAGCAAGATGGAAACTATATTTCAAAGGGATGAGTCATTAATGAAGGAACAAATACCATATAGTGTGCTTAACTGAGGATGTTTTAACTTCATTATTCCCAATTAACCAGTAAAAGTTATCATGAGATCTACATATTTCACCAAAAATTGAGCTTTGTATAATGTATGACAAGGGGTAGTTATATATCAAAAACAACTGAATGACAATGCAGTTATGCTTCTTTGCATACAAAACAAATCTTAGCATGCTGCTTTGTAGTCATAACAAAGTTAATAGGTAAAAATCTGAAGGACAACACATTCCAGCTGCTAAGGTAAGCTAGAAAGCACATATAAAAATAAACAAATGAAGCCAAAACTTGTCTAACTTCAAACAATGATCCAGGTCAATAAACTAGAAACAGTGTGAGCTTAGAATAACCTGGACAGACAAACAGCCACTCATGGCACATTCTGTCACAGAAACCAATAATGACATAAATAACATACCAACAGAGACAAGTAAAAACAAAATGCAAATAATACAAAAGTCATAATGTTTTAAGTAGTATAAAGAGTAAGTCTCAGTATAAGAAATGTTACAAGGAAATTAAACTTCTTGAGGAATTTATGAATAATTATTACCACTTGAGTTTCACTCTGAGGGTCATAATTATTTAAATACACCAACTGAAGTATAATATCCTGGCAAATGTGCTGTGTTAGCCATCATTCTCTGTCTAGCGATGGTGAACCTATGTCATATAGTGAATATAAGATGAGACACATGCCAAAATACTAGTCATATCTTTAATACAAAGTTTCATACACATAGGCAATGTAGTGTCATATGTTCATGCACATTAGGAAAACAAGCTAAGTAAATTTTGAAAGCTGAATTGTTTTTAAATGAAGTGGACCAATAAAGCACCACACAGCCTGTATCAAAAATAGTAAAAACATAAAAATAAGAGAAGATAGTTACATCACTGCACCATAAGACAACATGTATACCAAAATGTTCAACTTAACAACAACCCTAAACTACAGTTTATTTATCTTGTATCAACAAAGAATTTGAATTTATTCAAAACTGCATTGCAGAGCTACCACACAAGGTCATGGAAGTCCTCCATTCTGTTCTATAATGATGTTCATAAACATTTGATGATCTGGCATAAAATATGAAGACATTTTTCTCTCTCCCTATTTTTATTGCAGATCTTTACCACTGCTGTCTGTCAACCATCTATTCTTACCTGGTCAAGCAACCAAATTGTTACTCTTTACCAGGGCAGGAGTTGACCAGGAGAGGGCCATCATTTGGACAGCCAGTAGGAGTGGTTCATATTTTTCTTACTTTCCACCCATCCCTAACTTACACACATTCTTGTCAAAGTGCTGTAGAGAGGTACACGATGGGCCATCCGTAGAGGACATCCTCTTACTTTCTTAACAGGCAATTCCTCTAAGCCGTCCTGTCTCAGAACATGAGCAGTGGTCCCTTCAGTCTCCACTAGGAAGATCACAGCACGTAACATGCCACCAATTGCAGAAAAGCCCCTCCTACTACATGGGAGAGAAGGGCAAGCCATAGCTCTTCACTCCTCTACTTCCCTGCCTAGCTTCTCACCTGGGTCACAGCAAAGGCTGCATACCCTATGTAGGCATGCTAAATATTCAGAAAATGAAAACATTACAGTGGTTAGTTTAATTTACTTGTGAAAAAATTATTGTACTTTTAGCATTACTGTAATTCACTAATAAGGTGAACAAGCAACTAGAACTTGATAATGGAACATCAAATGTTGAGTAATCAAGACTCCGAATATCTGAACTGTAATATGTAAAATTAAATAACGTAACAGAAAATATTGCAGTGTTAAACATGTCTGAAAACTCATTAAACATCATGCATACCGTACTTCTGTTATTTAAATAAATTACTTCACAGGTCATGAAAAATAATGTAAATGGGAAAGGTATTAAAAAAAATGCTTCACATTTTTCCTTCACCTTGCGTGACATTCTCAGAGATATTATAAATCAGCATATGTGAAAAAGTAATGGCCAACACACTGAAGTGCCAAGAATACTGGACTTAAAAATATATATTACATTGTGTTGACTAAATGTTACAGGATAAGTCATATGCAGGAATTTATTAAAATGTCCAGCACAAGCCAAAAAGGCTCTTTTCCCACGACATCTACATTTGCAATTTAGAATCATGTTATCTATGACAGGGTTTGACCTCATTATTGGCTAATTTGTATGTCTCTGAAACACATTTAGTACCACGATGTGCAGATTATTCCTTATATGTAGTAAACAGCTGCTTGTGCAGGCAGTGACATTCTCCCCAGGTCACTCTTCAACACACACAAGTACATGCCACAGAAATGTGCACACACACACACACACACACACACACACACACACACACACACACACACACACACACACACACACACACACACACACACATTTCAATCCCTAACCTGTTTGCCGGCCCATTTCTCCCCCACCCATACCTCTCAACTGTACAGATTTTCACAGACTGTCATGATTTTTGCCTCATGTTTTTGGTCTGTTCATCATAAAATTGTAATTTTCTGGCAAATCATTTCCAAATCATCGAGGAATGAAGTCAGAAAATAATGACAGATGTTTGAAACTCAGGCTTCATACTCCGGAAAATTTATGCTACTGCAAAACCTGTTATTCTATCAACTTTCTAAGAGCAGTATTTAAAAATTGTCCCTATTTGTGGCTCTTTGTCTCCCTATTATTTATGGCTTTGTCCAGATTTCTTGCTCTAAGAAGTTGAGAGCTATGCCCCCACCTCCGTAGTATTTGATATGCCATTACAGCACTAATATATGATGCCCAGGTGTCTAGTACACCCCCCCCCACCGATCCCCATATTGCCATTGGTTCCATTATGGACTTTAAAGAGTAATCCCTGGTGCGTAGTGCATCTCTACACCCTGATACCTGTGGTGCTGTTGGTGCCGTTATGGCACTTTAAGAGTATACCTTGTTGAATAGTGCATCCCCAAACCCCCTCCGATCCTCATATTACTGTTGTTGCCATTATGGCATTTAAAACTTAATTACTGGTATCTAGTGGTTCCTCCACCAAGTTTTTGGCAGGCATTTGGCCATGTTCAGTACTACAACGTGCTGATCTAGATGGCTGAGGGATTTCTTCAGTTGCTTGGCAGTGTAGATGCTTTACTGGAGGTGGTTTCAGAGAGAACACATGGCTAATTAACATATGCCTCTCTCCCTGGAATGTCCAATAAACATTCAGCATGACTGCACAGTCAGCTCTTCATGATGCTGCACATATTCATGTAAGGGGACCGTGCAGCACTGTGTAAGGGCTGTTGCTGAATAACGGAAAGGTACCTTTGTGAATCCCACAGCGATATTCCTCAAAACGTCATCATTATTTGACATTTTTGCACTAAATTTTTGACACACCAACACATCAAAAACTATGCAACTACATGTCTATTACTGCTCAATTGTGCATGAAAATATAACTTGGCAGTTGGTTTATGAAATAGCATTGCTGGTTTCTAAAAAAATATTTTTAGTCAGAATCAAACAGAATTGCACAATGAAAGTTACATAGTTTAAGAGGTAAGGATTTGTAGATGCATACTGGACAGCTGGTGTGAAAATGTTAAGAAGTATTGGAATTGTTGATATTATCATAGTATGTTATGGAGAAGTCTTATGTACTGCTGTGAGCTGGGTGTATTTTAAGTAATGTGGGAGTTCTAACCAGTTTAACTTTTTGAGAGCCAGGCAGTGGTGTCCAATGAAGACTAGGTTGGTGGTAAATTTTACTATTTTATTGTAATATTGCTGCAATTTGTTTAAAAGTGTAACCTGAAGTTTCATAAAAATGGGTGCAGTATGTAGGAGAGATGGTAGTAGGAAAGTAGTGGCTTTACATTTTCTGGCTGTGTCAGTGAGGTTTGCTTCAGATCTGTATAGGAATCTGAGATTTTATTTATTTATTTACTTATTTATTTTACAGTTTGTGATATGTGATGTGGAGATCTAATTTTATCTACTCATTTATGATAATACATAGTAGTTTTATCTGGGTTACTCTCTTGTTTAATTTCTCCAAGTCTTTGGGGTTTCTAATTCAGTGATGGGAAGAGATCCCATTCCTGTCAAAGTATGATTAAAGTTCAGGTATATTAATATTGTTTAAGTCTTTGATGTTAGCCAAAAGTGCTCTTTGCATCACCCACAATGTGCCCAGAACTGATTCCTTCTACAATTCATATGGAGTTACATGTATTGGTAAGATATCTAAATGTTGTGTCTTTCAGCTTATCCCGGTTAGGGGTCGCCACAGTGGAACTCCGGTCCGCTAATGTTTGGTAGTGGATTTTTACATGCCGAGTTACCAGCCCTGATGCACAACCTTCAACGAAGGCACGCCCATTTATGCATGCCTCCACACAGAAGACGCTATAGCTGAGAATCGAATGGGACAATGTCTTGCTGTGAGGCGACAATGCTACCGCAGCACCACTACCGCTAACATATCTAAATACGACTGCAAATTTGTTTTTATGAGATCCATTGCTCCTGCTACTATTGTAACTATCTGGGTATCCTTCTTTCTCATTGCCCTCATTTCTGCCTGCAAATCCTGGTATTTTATGACTTTGCATCTCTCTATATGTATGACAATGAAATTATTGGGTGTAGCAATTTCACTGAATAATGCTACTTTTGTCTTCTTTTCATGAACTACTATATCTGGTTTTCTCTCATCTAGTTTTGGAACTGTTGGTAGTGGGTGATCCCATGTGATATAAACTTCAACATTCTTTACAATGCTTTGTAGCTCATGTTTCCAATGCTTTTCAGGTACCTCAATATTGTAATGTTTGCACAATCCCCAATGCAACAGTCTTGCCACATTATTATGCCTTTCGGTATATAGCCCACCTGCCATTAGTGTCTCATACCCACCCAGCAACAAGATGTTCTACTGTTTCCAGTTATGTTTCATGAAAACTACACTTGTCTGTTTCTCCCACATGCTCAATGGACTTTGTAAACCAACATGTACGTGGTCCACTGTTCTGGGCCGCCAATATTAACCTTTCATCTTTTGGTTTAAATTCACCTGCCCTTAACCATTCCTGTTTTAGATCCTGATCAACATGAAGTTGTTCTAGGAGTTTTCTGTACTTGCAAATATATTTACACATTTTGTGCATTTGTTGCCTTCTCATCTAAACCTTCTTCTTGTATTCCTGCTTTTGTTTTTGACACATTCAGTTGCTGCCTGATTTTTGTTTTGGTTTGATTTCCATTCCCGCTTGACACAGATATGCTTCTGCTAAACTAAGCATATAAGTCATCTTAAGGACTTGTTCTCCTCATGTTTTAAAACTTTCTCTGTGCTTGAATCTGGTGAAGTTAGCAGATATGCATGCAGTCCTACAATTGCAGATCTATACATGTAATCAATTCCAAGTGAAGTATTTTTCTTTTTTCCTGCCTAACTAATTCAACACCTTTTGAGGCCAATCAGTCACTCCAAAAAGTTAGAACAGGAAGAGCAAATTGGTTTATAGCTTGGACTTTGTTCCTAGATGTCATGGCTGTTTTTGGCATTAATTTTGCTCTTCTAAAATATTCCTTACTGAGTTTTGTTTCTATTTATTCACATTTTATTGTTGATCCTTCATTAGTTCCCAAATATTTATACACTCCCTCCTGCTCAAGTTCCTTTATATCACATTCCTATCTCTGACTGATATTTTCTTGGTGTTGCAGCTTTCCTGCTTTAAATGTTGCTTTTATACATTTATTAAAACAAAATAACATTCTTTCATCATCTGAGAAAGTTTTGAAAACTTGCAGTTGTGCTTTCAGCTCCTCATCAGGATGAACTATACAATTTTAAATCATCCACAAAAAGAAAATGAGAAGTCTTTACACTTTGCTGCTTTCTGAGAATCAAATTGTAACCATGACCTAATCGGGTTAAGAGCAAGACAAAAGAGTAGCTGTGACAAAGAGTCACTCTGGAATAACCCCCTTTGAATTTTCGTCCCTGGGAAATAATTTGTCCTTTATCATGGCTTACCTGCAAGGTTATTTCTCACTGTTGTATGGTCATTGTAATGTAATTGATCAATGTAGGGTGCATCTTATACATCTGTAAACACTCACCTATCCATGAATGTGGGATGTTGCCAAATGCTTTTTTGTAATCTAGCCATGCCGTACTTGGATTCTTCGCCTTTTTACAATTTTTCATTATGACTTTATTTAACAACAAATGATCCTTTGCTCCTTATGACTTTCTTTTGTTACCAATTTGCTCTGTTGCCATGATTAAGTTTTCTTCTAAATGACTATTAACTCTGTTGGCATCAATTCCAGTATATATAGTTTATACATCATTGGAAGGCAAGTTATTGGTCTATAGTTTTTAAGTTAGCTTGCAGGCTCACTCTTAAGAAGGAATATCATTTCCCTGCTAAAACCATGTCAAAACTACAAGACCTCATACAAGGATCATTCTCCTTGTCACGTCATAGTTAAGTAACTTAGAGCTCCTACTGTCAGTTACCTGTATGATCCTGGGGTTGTTGGCAGTTTAAGATGAAAGATGTCTTTTGTGCAGACAATTGCTTGGGACTAAAAAGTATTATTTATTTTGGGGGGGAGGGCTCAATAGAAGCTCTTACTTACTTAACCATGACTTGACAGAGGATGTCTTGTACTTTTGCTATAGTTTTAGCAAAACAAACCAATGTGAAATCATCTGCAAATTGAACTATACTAGCATGTTTAGCAGGTGTATGGAGGTCGTTAATGAAGAGGTTAAAAAGAATGGGGTCTAGAACCGACCCTTGTGGAACCCCTATGTTTATGAGGAGAAAAGAGGAGAAGTCATTTTGTCATTTTATGGCTTGTGCTCTGTTTGACAGATAGCTATGAAACCAGTGTAGAGAGGGTATAGCTAGGCAATGGAAGGTAAGTTTTGAAGAAGTTTCAAATGGGACACAGTATCAAAAGCTTTTGATAGGTCTAAGAAAAGTGATGAAACTAAGTCACCTTCATTTCTTTTTGTATTTATGTTGTGTATTTATGGTTGTAGTAAAGTTCAGTAGAGCAGTAGTATTAGTGTTATGTTGGGGTCTAAAACCATATTGTGTAGAGGACAGAAGTTGTATTTCTGGAAGATAGCTGACTGTCTATGCATTTCTTTAATACTTTTGATAAGGGTGATCATAGAGCTATTGGCCTGTAATTGGTGAGTTCAGTAGTAGTACCTCCTTTGTGAAGGGGTATGACCAAGGATTTTTTCCAAATTGATGGGACAGAATGTTCAACTATGGATATATTTATCAGGACTGATATGGGATAAGAAATTATTTTTTATGTTATTTTGAGATAGTCTCCTGAATGATAGTCTGGGGCACTGGTAGTGAGTTTTAGTTTAGGAAGGAGTTTTTTTTTTATCACAGTAGTTGGAACAGGTTGAAGAAGAAATGTTCAAGTAAACTATAAGTGTTTGACTGGATGTTCTGCCATTCAAAGATAGGACAGTGTTAATAAAGTGGACATTAAACTGATTGGCAATGCTATCATTTTGGTTTTGTGTTTTTGGTTAGGTTGTGGGGCTTGTCCTGGAATAAACAACTTATTAACTGATGCCCAGAAGTGTTTAGAGTTATCAGGCTACTTGTTTTAAAGTGTGCAGCAGTAAGTTTTCTTATCTTTGGTGATAAGTTATTTAGCTTTGGTTATTAGTTGTCTAAGCTTGTAGTCTCTTATCTGTTTTATTTTTGATTAAGTTTTCCATGCTTTGTCTCCCTGTTTCATGTTTTGTTTTGATTCTAAGGACTGACATGCAGATGGGTTTGTTTTCCTTCTCTTTGATCTAAGTGGAGCATGAGAGTCTAGGATGTTTGGGAGGACTATGCTGAGTTGTTTTACAACATTACCTGTATATTCGTTGCCTTTGCTTGTTCTTTTATGCCCTTCTCCCTTGTATAATATTTCTCTTATCCATTGGTAGGCCCTCGTTATTAACTTTTTCCATGACTTGATCTCTTGTGTTGATTCCATTATTAATCACACCAGCTCTGGTTTACTTTCTTCTTCATTTTCCATTATTTCTTTTCTTTTCTTTTTTGCTAGGATTAGCCTCTTCCTATCCCAACCATTTACCTCCTGTTTTTATTTGTTTCCAATATCTGGGTTATTTAATTCTTTATCTCCATAGATAACTCACCTTCTCAGTTCTGCATTTTGACTTTAATTTGAAATCTTTGGGTACAGATAGTATGAGTATTTTTCTCTCCCAATGCTTAAGCTGCCCCTTTTTAATAGTTGGATTAGCACTTTCTTTATGTTTTCAAAGTGTCCTACCTATCCTATTTCCATTAGTTTCCCAAGCACTATAGATTCCTCTTCCTGCCAGATGTCCTGGTTGTTTAAAATCATACTCTTCCACTTTGCTTTATATGTAACACCTTGTAGTAGAATTTTGAGTCTAAGTTTCATGGACTGGTAATACTCTTTCAAATCCAGTAAATCTAGACACTCCTCCTTCTCAGTCAGGATTTTTTTGTATTCCCATTTCACTCTTGCATTATTTTCTACACCTAATAAATATTTCCATTCTCTCTATATCTTGTTCCATAACCCCCCTCTGGGGTGTACAAATAAGATTGTCTTAACATACAAATCCAATGACATCAGGTACATTTTAATGACTTGTATCTTACTGTCCACAGGGCCACTGTTATTAAGTTCCAGTTCCTTGCCAAAAATAACATACCCAGTTAAAAGCCTAGCATTTTCCATTTAATAGCTTTGATCTCAGTCATTTTAGTCTGCAGTGGAATATAGAGTGAGCTCAATATAACATTAACCCCTTTCAAAACTCCTTTAACCATCACAAACCTCCCTCTCTGCCTTTATTGCATCTGTTTGAAATTGTCCACCCCTCCTAATTAGAATAATAACTCCTCTCTGCCTTCCTTTGCTCACCCCTGCATAGTGGCTCACTCTCCTGGTTTGCTTCATAAAACTCTCATGCCCTGTGTCATTTAAATGTGACTCCCATAACAAAGCCACATGGGCTCCAGCTTTTACAATATAGGCTGTTATTCAAGCCTTTCTGTCAGTAGTCACCAGCCTATTTACATTCCACTTCAAAATCTTCATCTGTTATAACTTCTTTCTCTATGTCCTACTTTCTGTTTTTAAAGTTATCCTGTACCATCTTTCTCTTTCAACCCTTTCATTGCCACCCCACTCCTTATCCTTACTACCTTCTCTTCAATTTCTCCTTTTCTTTCACTTTCTAGTAGAGTCATCTTACTTGGATCTTTCCTAAAATATACATTAATAACTTCCCCTTTTCTAACCAAAGCTAATTCTTTCTAATTCTTTTGGAAATTCTGCTCCCCTGGTTTCTTTGCATACTTGTAAAAGCATCACTGTCTGCATCTCTCAGTTTCTTCTCTTCTAGCAGCTATTTTCCAACTTCTTTTTGTATTGCTCTTCATTAATCCTCTCTCCTTTTGCTATTTGTATCTAACACTTTTGCTTGTCATTTGTTCTCATTGCTTGCTCCAACCTCCCCAGTCTTAAAACTTTTTTCCAGTTTCCTACCCCCTCTTCATACTCCCTTTATTGACCTTCATGCTTATTATCATGCCAACTCTTATAAGTTTCTAGGTTCATAGATGTATACTAGGCTAATGACCACTAGGGCCTTTATAAGCCTAGCCAATCATCTTAAATGCATACTGAAAGTTTATTTGCCTTAGAGGTTCTTTTAAGGTGTATTTGTAAGCTAGGGTAAGATTTACAGGCTGCTTCTGTCCAGGCATACATGCTAGACCCAGGGTGTATTTCTAATTTCCCACCCACTGGTCCAGGTTTCTCTTGAACAGTGTTAGGTAAGAGTTCTGCTTCACATTGATAAGAACCCTTTTCCAGAGAAAGGTAAATCTCTGAGATACATACCTGTCCCTCCTCCCATGTCCTATTAATATCTCAAGCAAAGTTTAAATCTTTAGATTGAGTAAATCTGATGTTATTTATTTTGTGGATATGCAAAACATCCATCAGAGTGGGATCCAAGGATGCCTTGTATGATAGGCATGGATCTCCTCTCAACAGTTTATAGGAAACAGAGTATAATGTTAGGCTTTTAGGGCTGTCTGCATAGGACATATTGTTTATGCCCTGTATTCTTTTTTTGAGGCATCCCTGTGGACCTTCCAGTTGTTGCATGTGCCTGGTCAGGTACATACTGAAAAGGGTGTTGTACTCTAAGATGGGCCTGATGAGGGCAAAATATAGTGGATTAATGCCTTTCTTGGACCAAGATGCAATGCCCTTGCTTATAAGTTGAGCAATGTAGAATGATTTCCTTACTACCTCAGACACATGTCAGTCAAAAGCCAAGTTACTATCCATATACACACCCAAAATCCATTCTACTCTTAGGAGTATGTTATTGATGTGATAATTTCCTAGGATGGCTAACTTCCCAAAGGGTGCATTTCTTGGCACTCAGTTGTAAGTTGTGGCTTTGGCACCACTCTGTCTGTGTTAGTCCTTCCTGTAGGATTTAGTGTCATGGGGGATTATATGACTGCTCCTAGTTTGCAATAATCTGAAATTTTAGACAGCCAGAGGTCCTTGACATTTACCTTGATTTTTAAGAAATAGGTATTAAAAAGCAGTGGACCCAGCACAGAGCTGTAAGGGACTCGCTAGTGACTGGCCTTTTTGATAAGGTAGTCTCCCTGATCTTAACTTCCTGGGTCCTATCTGAGAGCCAGCTGGCTCTCCAGCATATGACATTGGGATTTATGCCTATATCCATGAGTTTATTTACAATGCCCCATTGTTTTGCCCTCATACATTGCCTTGGTGACCTTCTCAAAGAAGTCCACTAGGTTGACTAGGCATGATCTACTCCTGATGAAAGTAAACAGGGTTGGATCCAGTATCTGAAGGTTTTCTATGTCCTTATTAATCATTTCCATGATAATTCTTGCAACGGATTTGCACATGAGACTAGTTAGACTTATGGGTCTGTTGATGGCCTGCCCTTTTGCAGTAGAATGGCCATTGCAGCTCTCCACTCGCTGCATCCTTAAATATTATCAGGTCTAATCAATACAGTGTTTTTGCCCTTACAGTCCACATCTAGGATCTGCTCCCTAGTGACAGAGGAGGAGATTATGTTGGATTGCATTTTCTGGGCTGCCGGTGAGAGAGGGTGGTAATTAGAGGTGAATTTGTCAGCTAGAAGATTTGTTATATCTTCTGGCTCTGTGTAGGTAGCTCCATTTATGATCATTTCTGCATACTGCTGTATGCTGCTCTTGAAGTTTCTCACATAGCTAAAGAAAGCCTTGTGTTTCTCTTTTACTTGGTAGACTATCTTTACCTTAAATTAGGCTTTAGTAATTTGCCCTCCTAATTGTTTGTTAATATTGATGGGAGTGTCTTTATCATGCTGGGTATACTGCTTCCTAATCTTGGCTATTACTTTTTTTTTCTTTTGCTGTACAGCTTATAGGTTCATAGGTTTATACTAGGCTATCTGCCCTGGGGCAATTATAAGCCTAGCCCGATTCTGTGTGGCTTACGCCACCCCTTGATTTGAGTATACTGTGCCCTTTTTAAGGTTTAGTTTACTGTGCCTCTGTCTAATAGTGACACGGGAGCAATCCCTGGGACAAACCTACGATCCCCCATCCACCTATCGAGATTCTTCTTGAAGAGATTCAGTGAGGTGCTCTGCCTCACATGAACTGGAATTCTATTCCAGAGCAAAGGGAGCCTCTGGGTTATGAACCTGTCCCTCCAGCAAGTTCTATTTATTTCTGTGCTGAGGTTCAAGTCCCTCGGCGTGTGGCTCTAAGGGATTTAGATTTACTGAGGTGGAGCATGTCCATTAATTCTGGATTTGACATAGCTTTGTATGTCAGGCATAGATCGCCTCGAAGTAGGCGGTATGCAACTGAGTAGAGCTGGAGCTTTTTTAACCAAGCAGCATATGGAATCTGTTTGAGACCCTTGATCCTCTTGGTGAGATACTTTTGGGGTCTTTCTAATTGCTGCAGGTGTCGGGTAAGGTACATCCCAAAAGGGGCATTGTATTCTATGATGGGCCTGATGAGGGATGAATAAAGGGGCACGATTACCTCTCTTGATCTAGATGTGAAACCCTTCGTGATGAGGTGGGCTATGTAGAAGGTCTTTCTAACCACTTTGGCAATGTGGTTTTCAAAGGAGAGATTGCTATCAACTTGGGTCCCCAGATCCCTAATAACTTTCTCTGTACTTAATGGGTTTCCGCCTATGTGGTAATTTGTGGGCACATTGTTTCATCTGGTTTATTCATGTTTGGATTCTACCAGGGTGGTTTGTTGTTTGAGTTAGATCCAGTGTCGTTTTTTTCTGTCTGACTCAGTTGATGGATTATCATATCCAAATGGATCTGACATTGACATCTTTTTCAATCTATTGGATCCAGGGCTCAGGCTCCTCCCCTACACATAATTCCCTATTGTCCCTACAATACCTCAGATCTCATCAACTGCCCATCTGGTTTAGACATGATCTGAAGGCTCAGCACTCTTTGTAGAGATCAGTGGCACATTAGCTTTTTGAACACCTTTTTGGGGGGTTTTCTTCATAGTTGTTACATCTTTTATCTTTATATGCTCTAGCTTAGTTTTCTGACTATACTACCTTCCTATTGCTGTTTAGTCTTTTTTGGGGGAATTTCTTCCCACCCTTTCTCCCATTCATTATCTGTAAGTATACTTTATAAAAAAAAATATCTTTTATCTTTATTTTTATTGTAGACTGTTATCTGTTTATAGTAAAGTGTTAAGTGCTTGTTGTTGAACTTTTTTTCCTCAGTGTTTTTACTGAGAGAGCATTGCTGGACTTAACACTAAGTGACAAAACACATGTTCTGTGCATCTATTGTTTAGGTGTAGAACAACTCAATACAGGATGCAAGTCTTGTGCTTCCTTTGGAGCCAGGGCTCTTAGATATCACAGAAACAAACTTGTATTAAAGGGTCTTCTCCTTGCACAAGTGGCAGAATCAGCCACTTCAACCTCAGCTTTTGTTTCCTCTTCAGCCTTGAAAGTAGGGGACAAATTACAAGGAGAAGGTTAGATAGACATTCCCAGACCCATTGGACACTTTAGGTCCAGAGCTGAAGGCACTGAGACAGTCAGATCCAGTGATAATACAGGAGCTGGTTCAGATATGATCACTATTGCCTCCATGCACTTTTTCTCCAGATCCTGACAGTCCTTGGCTTCATTCTCCAGTCCCCCAGGAAAGGTCAGCACACGGGGCTTACAAACCTCTCTCATGGCATCCTCCTTCATGTCCTTTCAATTATAGAGAAGCTTTTATGAAGCTAATATTGACAAGATGATGCAAACATTTCTTAGGACACAGATCCAGTTGGGGGTCATCCCAGTGCCTCCCCCACCAGGAGCTATGCAACAGGATCAAATGACATCCTTACTAGTATCTTTTTCTTTTATTCTCCCATCAAATCCAGTGCCCATGGTTCTGAATGCTACCTGTGATGGTGTCTCTCATGCTTTCAACTCTGACGCCATCAGCTCATGAAGCATTTAGCAGCCAAGTGATCAGTGACCTACTTGGAAAGAGGAGACAGTTGGACTCCCCTCAGTAGTGACTCACTGAAGATACAGATTTTCAGCAAGGGGGATGGGACCTCATGAGCCGTCTAGAACATGCCTTCTTCAGAAATGTTTTTGAATTAATAAAATATGGAGGGAGGACCACAGAAGCCCCCTCCCAAGAGGAGTCAGTATTCCTTGAGGCTGTTGGGGCTGGCTCATCTACTTCTGTGTTGGTTCTGCCATCTGAAGGTTTTACAGCGGGCTTGGAAGGAACCCAATATGGTGGAGTTGATTCCAAGAAAACCTGACAAAATACTTGTATCTCCTAGGAATTGGACTTTTGGAGTAATACTCTTGCAGTTGATGCCATAGTGGTTGTGGCAGCTACAAAAAGGAGCTTTCCAAAGACAGCACTTATGTCCATCTCCATAACAGGGAGTCCAAGACACTGGATCGATTTGAAAAGTGGACCTGTGCTTCAGTGACATTTCCTCTTCATGAGCTGAATTATCTAGCTCATATGACTCATTCCCAGAAGGTCTTGAGCAAGGAGCTCTCCATGTTCCTCTCAGGTAACTTGCTTGTTGGTAGACAGCAAACTATGGAATTGCAGCTGTCTATCCTTCAACTGATGTTGAACATGTCCATGTAACTTCTCTCCAATGCAGCTGATGGCATGTCAAGGCCAGCAGGCACTAGCATTGCATTTGCCATCATGTCTGGATGTGTCTCTGTGATTTTGCAGAGACCTTCAAGACACCCTTTGTCAATGCTCCTTTTGATGGTTTAGCACATTTTGGACCCATAATCAAAGATATATTCACCAGAAGTGAGCAGAAGGACAAAACTGTGTCTGCCTTGAGCATAAATTTCTCTACCCACAAAGGACTAGAAGGGTGAAAAGAAATTATGGTTCAATAAATCCCAGAATTTTGCCAAGGACTTTTCTGGTGACAAAACCCCTTTGGGGAAAAGGGGGAAACAATTTTAATGGACATTGCACCAAGGACAGGGGCTATCAGCATACTCAAGGGCTTCATGGTTCCTTTACAGAGAAACCCTTCCAGTGCTCCTGAATTGTTGCCCAACTTCAACACCCTGGAGGCAGTATGGGGCACTTATATTTGCACCCTCATGCCTGGATAACCATTACTCAAGATTCTTTTTTTGCAGAAGATAGTCACCAGAGGGTACATTATTCCATTTGCTTTCCACTAGTAATCAAGAAAAACATTCTTGATATTCCACCCAGTCAGAGCAAACTGGTTGCAGCAGAAGTTTTAGACTTGCTAGAAAAGTGAGTCATCTAGGAGGTCTTACCAGACTGGTGAGGATCTGGAGTCTATTTAATATTTTTTTGGTACTGAAAAAGACCATGGGCCTCAGGCCCATTCTGGACCTCAGTCACCTCAATCAGTTCATGAAACAAACAAGTACAGATCCCTGCCCTTTGGTCTGACCACAGCCCCTAGGGTATTCACCAAATACATGGCAGTGGTGGCAGTATATCAAAGGCTGCATGGGTTCTGTGTGTTCTCCTATCTAGATGAGTGGCTCTTCTCTACATCCACCAAGGATCTGCTTTTCAGTTCAGGGACTTCTTGCTCCAAAAGCCAACTGACACTAACCCAGATGATAGAATTTATAGGGTGCCACCAAATTGACAAAAGTCTGAACCCGAGCATACCCTCTATCTGTCACCAAGCTTCTGAGGTCCTTTCATCTTCAAATCCACCAGTAAGGCTGATTGTTCAACTTCTGGGATCAATAGTCACATCTATTTTGCTTGTTCTTCAGGCAAGATTTTACAAGAAGGTATTGCAGTGGACCCCCTTTGTTCAATGATTAGTGATGCAGCAATGCATGTAAATCTCCATACGTCTCATGCCAATATACAGGCATCACGTCCTTTGGTGGTTGACCTCCCCACTAGTGATATGGGTTTGAACTTTCATTTTTCACTCCTGAAAACCTCTGTGACCATGGATGCCTCCCTTTTGTGGTGAGGTGGGGGCATTTAGAAAGGAAGATTGTTCAAGTCATCTATTGAAGACAGATGGCAAGCTTCACATCAACATCTTGGAGATGAAGGCAGTCCTCCTAGTATTACAGGCCTTGCAGGATTCCCTCCCCAGGGGTGAGATAGTCATTCAGATGGAAAACATGACTGTGGTCTGGTATATCAACAAGCAAGGGAGAACCTGTTCATACACAGGAAGCCATGAGGATGTGGCAATGGGCAATGTCCTCCCAATGCATTCTGGTGGCAATGCACATCTCAGGGAGCTCTAATATCTTGGCTGGCAGACTGAGTAGGTCTTTCCTTTTGCCTCATGAGTGGTCCCTCAACCAGTCAGTGGTGACTATGATTTTCAGTCTCTGGAGTCAGCAAAGCTCTGGCCTCTTCACATTCCATCTAAACAATAAATGCAGCTACTTTGCTTACATTCCCTAAGAGGGACAGTCACAGAGGCATTCTCTAGTTCACTACTGGCCCGTGGGTATTCTTTATGCATTGCCACCTTTTTCCCTTATAACCAAGTATCTTCAGAAAGCCATTTGATGGAAGGTAACAGTGATTCCCATTGCTCTCTTCTGGCCTTGACAAGTCTGGTTCCCCCTCCTTTGGCCTCATTTGAAATGCCATCCCTGAGTGCTCTACCCTCTTCTGGATCTCCTATCTTACCCATCCAGTCAGCCTCACTGAGACTTGGAAGCCCTGAAACTAACTGCATATTCCTACAATTCCAATGATTTCCAGAGATGCATGGCTTTCAGTGTCAGTTATTCACATTTTTATCCTAGTCACAACAAATGAACACTTGAAAGGCTTCATTTTTTTGTAAGAGCTTAGATCCTTTCTCAGCACCTTTAGCATGTATTCTGGGTTTTTTGGTCGGATTATTTTAGGAAGGTCCTAGAGTTTCTACCATTAAATTCAGTTAGCAGCTATATCCAATTTTCATGAGGGTGAAAACTAGAGTGCCATTGCATCTTTGAACCTCTCTAAAGCCTTTTTAAGGGGAAGTTTCTTCCTCAGACCCTCTATTAGAGGTTCATTTTCTCCTTTGGATATTACTTTGTTGTTGAGGATTTTACTCAACCAATCTTTGAATGAGCAGCATCAGTGGAACTGACACTTGAAATACTGAGTGCCAAAAAGTCAAAAAAAAAAAAAAAAGACTGAAAACAGGAGGAGTGAATCTTGAAAATCACTATTCTTCTTAAAACTTCTTTTTTGCAGGCACCACCTCTTGTGTGGGACAAGCTTCCCACATTCCCCAGTCGTATATATATGAAAACCAAACAACATAGGTGGAAAAAACAGAAGGCACACAGTTCTTAGCTGAAAGTGTTTAATAAAATTGAGCGCTTTCATCTCTATGTATCAACAAGACTTCTTCAGAATACAAAAAAAAAAATCAAGCTATTTAAAAGTCCCTCTTCCCATCAATTGACCTTAATTAACCAATATTAATGAACCCTCCATGGAAATTATTTGTCCGTTTTTTGGATGACATCTTTATTTTATGCTAAGCACCAGAGGAAGGTATTGATGGGTTTATTCATTTTCTAAATAACAGTACTTGTTTTTTACATTTTACACGTTTATAGTCATACTTTTATTAGTTATCTGGATGTCACTATTGGCAAGGATGACATTAACAGGAGATTTACTAGCAATTTATTTCAAAAACCTACATATTCGAACAATTTATTACATTATTGGAGTTGTCATCCTGAATTTCAAAAGAGGGGGTTGTTAAAGGTCAGGCAGTTAGACTGAAGAGGTTGGTTACTGAAGATGACACTTTTTCTCTTGAATGTGACAAACTTGTGCATATGTTTACCCATAGGAGCTATCCCTTGGATTTGGTTAGTAAGATATTTGATGAAGTCAAGTCCAGAAATAGAAAAGGATATTTTTGCCCTGTTGTATGACAAGAAGGTCCCAAGGATATGTCTGCTCCCAGTAGAAAGGTTACATCTAGATACACCACCTCTTTTTTCATGAAATACTAAGTAGACCACACAGATTTCTGAGGTACAAAAAAGAAACTGGGTACTTTTCTCTTGTTTTGAGAAGTACACAGGCATTATTGGTGATGTTTCCCAGTTAGTATTTAAAAAGGGTAAATCCCTCAAACAGTTTTTGGAAAGCAATGACAACTTCTTTATTTCCCGAACGAATAAGAAAAATGGGACTGTTAGGTGTGGTGCTTGTTCTATGTATAATTTTGTGTACGAGGCAGATGAAATCTATATTAATGGTCATCACCTTAGGTCCTCCCATTATTGTAATTGTAATTGTAACACAAGGGGTGTTATATACTTTGCTTTATGCACTGAATATTGTTCCTTCTACGTGGGTAAAACACAGAGGAGGTTCAGGAACTGGATATACGAACACACTTTGGACATTAGTAACAAGAACGTAAATAATGCTCTGTTTAAGCATATCTCTGAATATCCTACACACAGGTTTTTGTTTTTTGTTTTGGATATTGTTCATAGAGATATTCGTGGTGGGCCATGGGAGGATTGAATTGAATTCAATGAGTTAAAATGGAAAATTTGCTTCAATTCTTTTACACCCTCTGGTCTTAATAACAATAAGGCTATTATTAGTGTATTAAAACTGCATTCATATTTAGTGCAACTCTGATAATTTATTAATGGAAATTGTTTTTGTTATTTAAGCAATGACTTGTCACAGGTTTTTTTATATCTATTTGCTTACTGGTTGTTAATTAAGGTCATGTGATGGGGAGAGGGACTTTTAAATAGCTTGATTTTTTAAAATTATTTTGTATTCTGAAGAAGTCTCATTGATACATACAGATGAAAGCACTAAATTTTATTAAACACTTTCAGCTAAGAACTGTGTGTCTTCTGTTTTTCCCCAACTACATTGTTTGGATTTGGTTTATTGGTTCTTGTTTTTTTTGGTCTTTTATATATATATATATATATATATATATATATATATATATATATATATATATATTGTGTGTGTGTGTATATGTATATGGCTCTAGGACTATTGAACGAAAGTTCAATAGTCTGAATCCACAATAACCAAACGCACTTTAACTAAAGAGCTTTCATTAAAGTGCGTTCGAAAAAAAAAAAAAAACAATAAATCTCCTCACCCCCCTACTTTTATATTCTCACTCCGAGGTCGCACTACAGAGGGGAAAAGGGAATTTTACCTTAACCGCACTGTAGTGCGACCGGCACAACGAGCATAATTATCTGAAAGTGCTGATTCGGTGAACAGCACTTTCGGTTAAGTATGTTCGGTGATGTCTTCTTGGCAGACAGTGCCGTCGGGGATCTGTATGGATCCCATATATACATATATATATATATATATATATATATATATATATATATATATATATATATATATATATGTATATATATATATATATATATATATATATATATATATATATATATATATATATATATATATATATATATATATATATACATATATATATATATATATATATATATATATATATATGTATATATATTATATATATATATATATATGTGTGTGTGTGTGTGTGTGTGTGTGTGTGTGTGTGTGTGTGTGTGTGTATATATATATATATATATATATATATATATATATATATATATATATATATATATATATATATATATATATATATATATATATATATATATATATATATATATATATATATATATATATATATATATATATATATATATATATATATATATATATATATATATATATATATACCCTGAGACTGCCATATTTTGGAGAAAAAGGAATATTCTGAAAAATGGCATCTCTGTCTCAGTATATGTAAATCCCTTCTTTTGGCCATTCAGTCTCCACATTTTGGGAATTGCTTTAGCGGTTCCTGACATTTCAAATGGTTATCCTTGATCTGAGGTATTGTAGTGACAATAGGGAATTATGGGTAGGGGAGTCACTGAGCCCTGGATCCAAGAGCTTGAAAAAGGTGTAGATGTCATCTTCAGTCAGATCCAATGACCCATCCATTGAGCCAGATGGAAGAATACAACACGGATTTAGTGTTATGGTATGTACATAACTTTTGTTTCTGGTCTTATTTTTGGTAGGCACAGCTGTCTCAGTGCATCTGTTGACATGATCGTACAGGGATTCTATGAACACTTCTGCATAGGCTGCTGTATTCTCAGGGTTTGGGGGGCTTGGAATTTTGACAAATTATCAGTTAATAGTAGGAAGTTTGCCTTAGAATAGTTATTAAATGTTACAAGATTTGTTGGGATCACGGAATTGATTTTTATTGAGAAAGAGACAGCTTTATGGTCTAACCTTACTAGATGGAATACTACATTAGGGAAATCATGGCGTTCTCCCATGTTTGTGACTATTAGGTCAAGTATGTCTGCACACCTAATGGGCATATGGACTATCTGGTCCAAGGTGTTGGTACCTGTGTCCAGAAATCTCTGGGTCTGTCATCATGGGGCCATGAAAGTATCCCACTTTATAGTGTCACAGTTAAAGTCACCTATTAATATGGTATTGGGTTGAATGGTGAGAGCATCTAGTAAATTCAAGTATGAAATATGGGTTTATTGGGTCATATAGGGAGACATATAGCTTGCAATGACATGATATTGGACTTTGCCTCTAGAAATCTGATGTTGAGAAGCTCAAGCACATCATCCTGTTTGACTAGTCTTGAGGTGAGTTTGTTGATATAGATGGAGACACCTTCACCTTTGGTCCCTGTCTGTGCAGCAGCTGGCCTAAATGTGTGGAAGCCAGGGTACTCTCTTTGGCATTAAAGTGTGTCTCAGTAACTACACAGATGTCTACACTTTCCAGGGTAAGGACAGCCTGGATGGAGTGGAGTTTCTTATTTAGGTTCCTGGTATTGAGCCGTAACACCTTTAGATTCCCTTGGGTTGGTTTTGCTATGATGGAAGGTTTGTCAGTTTGGCAATGCCTAAAAATGCACTATGAGGGAGTACAATGTTTTAGTTAATATTCAGAAATCTAGAGGGGACAAGTGCAGACCATCTTGGCAAAGCAACATGGTCTGTTGACCATATCCTCCCATGCTGACAAATACTGTACCTACTTGGAATGACGCCAGAAACTAAGCCAATTATTGAAGTCAATCATCTTTTGTTCATATTGTGGCATCATCCTTGGTCAAAGTGGAAAATGCCAGGCACATAATGCATCTCTTCATATAGTCCAGGGAGGTACATCTCAGGTCATTTACACCCTCACTTGGACTATGACTGAATCATACTGGTACTTGTGGGCTAATGACTTGAGTGCATGGGTGATTTGGCAGATCCTGGTCCCTGATAGACAACTGACCACGATTTTCTCCTTATTTATCATGGTATGCAGGACATCCGTATATCTCACAATGGAGCCTCCTATGAATAAAATATTGTGTAGTGTGTTGGCTTGCCTTATCAATTTTGTAGTAGAGAATCCAAAGGGTATGCATGTGCTGTATTTTGTGTTGTTTTGGTGGAGTGTTTATGTGTTTGCTGGCGAATCTTTTTTGTAGGACAACTCTCTAGCAGGTCTTTGAACTTTAAGAAGGTTGCTTTTAAGTGTCTCAGTATATGTTGGTCTATGTGTTGATCAGTACTATATGTGGTGGGTGTAATGCTTATACTGGCAACCTGATTGTTATGTTGACTGTTTTTGTGTGAGAGTTTTGCCTCCAGTGACACTGTGTAATTACCTCTCTCACATACCGTATCTGTTCCTCTAAGGGATGGTTAGTTGCCAGTGAATATGAGACCATTCCTACATTGGCTCAGGATGCCCATATCTACAAAGCTGGGGGGTGGAGAAGTTGGTGTCAGGTCTTATTTAGGTGAACTATAAATGGATGGTACAGTAGGGGATTACAACAGGCTAAGTCGGGTGCCGTGAGGGTAGAAACTATATCTAGCCTATGTATGACTGACTTTGTGCCACAGGGCTCCTCAGCGTGCTAATAATTTGCTCTTTGCATAACAGATTACTGGGTAAAGTTACAGAGGAAGTTTTATAGGCCATATTTATCAAACCATGATGCCTTTCTACTCCCACTAGAATTGTAGTCCCAATCTTTTTTATGCCCAGGGTTTGCCTGTTCTGTCATAACTTTTCTATCACCTACATCTTTTGTAGTATTTGAACATTCCTATCCTGTTTAAATGTTCAGGCTTATGCCAAGACGCAGTTACAGCCTTCTGATATTGATGCCAACTCTCTAGCCAGGTTTGTTGCAATGTCTGCTAATTGTCTATGCTGTTATGAATTCTCCATCCCAGCCAGTTGCTGAGGTTTCTTCACATTTCATTTATCTTGTCACCTTCTTACCCATCAAATCTTGGAATGCCTTTTTTCCATGCCCCTCTTTTTCCTATTACAGAGCATTTACTCTTTTTCCCTTATTTAAACAGCATATACATGTGTAAAACCTCCTAATTTTCTTCCCTTCTTACATTATATTTACAATAATGATTACTTTATTTTGAAACTATTGAATTGATACTGTTGTATATGTTCCTATCCAATGTATTGTCCCTAACCTTATTTTTCCCACTTAAAGTTTTACTTTCTACAATTTTAAATTACTACCAATAGCTTTGTTTCTGAAAAATCACTATGTTTAAGTGTCAATCTGCTCCTTCCTTTATCCATTAGATATCAGTCCTTAAAAGAAGAGAGAAAAAAGATCATTTTTTAAAGTCCATCATCCTTCAGTTAAGTCTCTTATGAATCATTATCTTTAGCAGGCTAATTGTCCTTCATGCTCCTCCTCTAAATTTGCATTATTCTGGCAACCACTTTGGACGTTTTCAAGCACCCTTTGGATATGAGCTCTCTGCTCTTTTTCCTTCCCAGCCATTCTTTTTTGGAAAGGGGAAAAGGTCTAAGTAGGAACTTCGCCCCAGTTTTTTCCACCTCGTTTCTTGTTCTCATTTCTTATGGCCGCTGCTTTCTTACTGGGTGTTCCCTGCAGTTCTTCCCATTTACTCACATTAGTAGCATAAGTACGCCACCACTCCTTCAATATCTTGATATGTTTTTGTGCACATTGAATAATATTGCTGGATAATTGCAGAATAATTCAACCCAAAGTTAATCTTCATTTCCCTCAGTAGCCTGATTGCAGGAATATAGGCACTCCATCTTTTCCTTGAATCTAAAGAGTATTCATTGTCCACAAATACATGAGATGTTCCAGTCTTCAGAATTTGACCTTTCTTCCACAGTTTGGACAATATTTCCTCCTGGAAACAACAGCTGAATTTCACTACAGCTGGTCACAGTTGTTTCCTCATTCTGGCCAGTGGAATTGTCATTCTGAGTGGTCTGTTAATTTTTATATCTTGCTTGGAGATTTGTGTCCATTACCCTATACAATTCTTCATAAGTGCTGTACAGTTTTCCCCTCTGCTTGTTCGGGAACCACAGAGAACTACAAGTGTTCACTCCATGCCTGGTCTTCTAACTCAGTTAATTTAAATTGCGTATCAAATTCTGTTTCTTCTTACACAAACGTCTACTTGCATTGCTTTTTTGCCTTCTCTATTGTAATTGCATACCCAGACAAATTTTCTTCAGTTTCTGTTATTCTTTTGTTATTTGTTGCAATATAATCAGGTTTAGGTATTTCTGTCCACATTTTTTGGCTGAAGTCATTTTGGTAGGCCCCTTTGTAGGTTGAGTATTATATTTCTGCTGTTATTTGGCTGATTTTTCCCCTGCTTGGCATTGACTGATAACACAGACAATACTTACAATAATATTTCTTTTCACAGACTCTCTTTTTTGTACTTAATGCCAGTCACTCAATTTAGGGCATTTCACTCCAGCACCTACCTACTAATCATCATTCCAGAAGTCCCCTTAAACGATTATTTTTGAGCAAGTTGTGAACTTTTGTGAAAGCTGTCTTCCCTTTTATCTTTGGATATTTAGCTTTATGCTAAACTTAAACATTATATTTCTGAAGGGAAAAAAGAGGTAGGTGATCTCACACTGGAAATTTATTTTGCTTGGAGGCATTCAAAGACACTTCCCTACCAATTTTTTTCTAATTTTAGGGAGATAAAAATGTTCATTTTCATAACTGATTTCTTACTTGCTATGTGGGGCTTCTGTAGGATACTGTTACCAGGCAGCAATTATGAATGGATGAACTTACCACTCATAATTCTAAGTGAGGTTGATACACAATATGAAAAAGTATTTTTCTGTTATATTTTTGTAATACCCTTCTTAAAAGTTGTTTACATTGTAGAAAGAAAACAAATCTTAATTAATGTGCACTAGAATATTAGGAACCAGAATAACCCTCAACTTAAAAATGTCTGAGTGCACATAAGTTAGGCAGAAAATCTTATTAGGAGGGCTTGGATCTTGGAAATATACTTTAATATAAAAGGAGGTTAGAACAAGTGCAGATGATGTGCCCCTGCCTCTCCCTAATACACTTCGAGCATCTTCAACACTATGGGTTATTACCCAGGAACAAATTTACCAATCTTACTAGGGTCAAAAAGTATGTCTGCAGGCGCTGCCAACTAAACATGCTGCCAAGTTTGAATAATTGTAAGTAATCACCACCTTAAAACATCCTTTGGTGTGCCATTTGCACATTCGGTTTCACTACTGAGCCATATTTAAAATGCCTAAGAAAGGTGACACTAGTTAATACTGTGTATGGTTTATACATACAGGATGAAGCAAGAAGCTTGTTAGTGTGAGTCTCAGAGTGGTGAGATTGGATATTTGAAAATTCACTTACATATAGTAAGTCTGAGATTAATGTGTTTTGGAGTGCTGCCTTTTCTCTGAGATATGGTAATCTTGGAGTTAGTATATATTTGTAGTGGGAGTGGGGCAGGTACATTTATGAGTCTCAGAATTACATTATGAAGCCTGAAGGAATATTTGATGTGACACAAGATTATGGAATTCTGGCATGGATTTTGGTATGCAAAGATGTAAATATGCATTATAAAGTAAAAATTGGACAGACAGTATATTCGGAGAAAGGCAAAAGAGGAATTATATCTGGAAATAAGGCAAATTAGGTTGAATATACAGAGTATGTTTTGTTGGAAGAATACCTATTTATGTTATTACGAGTCTTCTTCCTTTTTGGGAACATTTTATTTAGTTATGGAGCTCATATATCTTGCTGTAGTAATCTTGCTGTTTTTCCCCTTTTCCCACCCCTATGGGACCCCTGCCTGATTTCTCTACCTCCAGTACCCAATGATTCATTCACTCTCTAGGAGCAGCAGCTAGTGTCAGTGGTCTATGAAAGAATCCTGTGCCCATTCATTCCTATCCAAGTAGCTATATTGGATCTCTTCCCAGCAGTGAGAAATAGGTGATAGGAAGTGAGCCAGCTGAGAGCTCCTGTATGCACACACACACACACACACACACACACACACACACACACACACACACACACACACACACACACACACACACATTCTGATTCATGGCTCTCCTCAATGCAGCATGAGCACATAAGGTCTCTGCACATGGGGCATACACCCATCCATTGCTAGGTGTCATCAGAGCCTTCCTCACCTGCAGGATAAGCAAGCTAGCATCAGCTGCTTGAGCTCATTCAGCTCACATAGTTTGTCACATTCTCATGCACTAATCAAACAGCGGTCATGTGGGATATAGTTGTGCCTTTCTACTTCTATGCCTTTGGACCAGGCTAAATATATTTTTGTGATGAAAGCAGATTTAAAAAATACCTTTACTCTTTTTTTAATTACTGCTAAATAATGTTTTACGTCCACCTGATCTGCTGTCAACTTAAGCAGATGGGCCTTGTATTTAAAGTCTTATTCAAACTGTTGCACATAGATTTTCAGCAGCTCATGATCCACTTCTACACTACTACAGGATCACTACATAAAACCAAATACAGCCTCTTGGAGTGGGAATAGAACTTACAACCTATTAATCTTCCTGTCATAAAGGCAACTTTGTTATTTGTTCACAGAGAAGCTATGTCTTACTCAAATAGATATACTTCTGGATATACCCAAGTGGGTGTAATATCCAGCTTTAGAATCCAAGTTTTCTTTTCATTGACTTTGTAAACTGACAGAGTCCAACACATGATGAGGTAGCCTCACTGTTGGGTCTCTCCCAAGTACCGATCCCATTACTCACAGATCTATCTAATCAGCATGCACACATCAAATGGGAGGCAAAAAATGACCTTACCTTGTTACCTTCTATAAGTGAGTTGTACCTGAAAGCAGTTTATATAGTTTTTACTATGGTCCTTGCATATCCTCATATAATTATATTAGCACATAAAAATACATTTATAAAGCCCATCATATTGTGGTCTGCATATGCATTGCACACCCAGACCTGGGAAATTTCCTGAGTTTCAAGTCTAAGGTGATTGATCAGATTGAACAAGATCCTAGGGGGGGACCCCTCACCCTTAAGCTAGAACTGTGAGAACTATTATGACAAATAAAACTGAATGCCTATAGTATACCAGGGCTAAATGATTTATGTTCTTTGTCTTGTGTTTTAAAACTGAAGAGTCTGCAGAGGTAATTGAACATTTCTTCTGTACATTTGTTGTTTGTTTAGATCACTGAACCTTAGTAGAAATACTTACATTCTCTGCATTTTTTTTTTTTTTTGTATTATATTAGTTAACTGACAGGCTGAGTATTAGGGGATATATGATTTTACTAGTAGTTAGATCTTTTAAATGAATTGTTCTTTTAAATGAATTGCTCATTTTGCACATTAATTATTTAGTACAGTTTTTAAACAAAGTTTTTATATCATTTTCTTAAAATCAGGTCATCCTCAGTGTGCATGTTTATTTTTGGTCAGTTTTATTCATGCTTGCTTATTTATTCAAGCTTATTTATTTAGTATTTGTATTTATATTAAAATGTTTTTAAATATCTGTACTTTTGCTTTTAGAAGCTAATTGATGTTTATCATGTGACATTTCAAGCAGCTACACTTTAAATAGCTGCATTTTACATTAGTTCTGTTTGTTTGATGAAGTCTTGCTCATAGAAGCAAGACGAAAGCGCTTATACAACTTGTTTTTAGGAATTAAAACTTGTCTCAGTGGATTATAACTTGCCTCAGTGGATTATATTTTGTTCCTTGGATTTGTCTTGCCACCTGTGGTTGTTTTTCAGCATTTGTTTCCCTTACTTCTTATAACCAAAGTGATGGACCAAATAAGTTTATCCTGTGCCTGCTGACAGGGTTAAACACACACACACACACACACACACACACACACTGACCATTTTTTACTGAGGGGGCAGATGTGACTGAGATTCTGAATCAGTATAGATGTAAATAAATTTAGTTAGGATTTGCAAATTAAATCAGATGGCATGCATAACACCATGTTCTGTCTTTTCTATGATTTGTGACAAGTAAAGTAACTATGCCTTTCCAACAGTAGAAAAAAGTAAAAAACAAAAACAAAACAAAACAAAAAAAAAAACAAAAGTTTCCACTCAAGCCGTTTAATAAACACAAAGTGCATCAGCAAATGAAATGTTTCCTGAAGCCTAGTATAAAAGTCAGGCATTATTCTGTCAGTATCAGTCTTTGGAAAATGTTCAGAGAATTACAAAGCAGAGCTTTGGTAATTAGGCTAAGTAAACTCCCCATCTGCATGTGTGGTATGTTTTGGCAGAAAGACAGTTGAAATCTTTCACTAGTTACATTTTAGTAGCAAACTCCCCACAGTAAACCCAGAACATGAATATGTAAATACTTCAAGGATATTATTACCTTTTCCCCTGTGACTGTAGGCCTTATCTTATCTGTTTCACTGTTATGTGTAATAAATTGTGTATCAGTCTTCTCACGATTCTTGGACCAGTAATTGAGTATGACACAATCCCATTAAAATGTATTCCCTATCCTGGTCCATTACTCCTACTCTTTCTTGCTTTTCACACTGAATTAAGTGAAATACCTAACTACTACCAAATGAGTGGATCTTATTTATGCATCCCATACACCCCTAAAGATGAATTACATTCCCTTGCATTTTCCTCTGAACTCTATGCATTAGTTATTCTAGTTTCCCTGTTGATAGTTGTTTTAATTGTCTCAGAGAAGTAATGAATCCACTACAGCTTCAGTACTTTCCTCAAGAATTTACTATATTATTTCCTCAGACCATGCCAGTGATAGAAAAGTTAAGCACATAATTTGTGATTCAGAATGTAAGAAGTTATGTAATTAACTGGAAAAGGGCCAGACTGATAGCAGAATGGGTAGGGTTTAATGCAGCTGTCTAGTTTCAGGTCCTCCGTTTGGTGATAATTTTATTTATACATACTTAGGAATAATGAGTAAAGTTCTCATTGTGTTTTGGATCTACAGTGGCCAGATATTTCTATTCCAACTGATGAAATAGCATCCTAACATATTTCCCAAATAGTGGAATGACCTTAATAGCTTGTGTGTCAAGTCAGAAGTGTGTAAAATCTGATTTAGATGATCATACCATTTCTGAATGCATTTACTGTAGTCAATCATGGGCCAGTTGCAAATTGGCTTGAACCTAGGTGAGGAGTAGAACTTAATCACTTCCGGTATAAGGGTCCATGTACCTCTTCCAGCTTGCCTTCAATGTTTAGAAGATCTGAGCAGTTGAAGACTGAGCTTCCTTGGATGCTGTAACAATATCTGCTGTGTTTCTTCCAGGTGGATGGGAATAAGTTTCTAAAATAATATAAATTTTGCACATTTACCACGCTCCTTGTAAGGGGAAACAGCATTTGGCTAGAGACATTTTTTTCAACTCCTTATTCCTACTCTTTACAGGTCTGTGAGGACCAGTGACATTAAAGAAAATTCAAGACAATCATGTGCATATATATTTCTTCTTAGATCTTTTAAAATAACAAAGCTGCTAACTAATGTCCAGCTAATGGCGGTAATGTAACACATGTAGCAGCATTTTGGAAAACAGATTGCAAAAAAGCTCTCGGGTTCCATAAAATCACAAAAGGACATTCAATGAAAAGGATACAGAAGGAAAGCCTAGGTTCCATGTCACACCTCTCAACTGTCCAGATATTTGCCTCATATTTTTGGTCTGTTCCTTATAAAATATGTGGTTTTCTGGCAAATCACTGGGATGATCCGAGGACTGAAGTCACCAAATAATGACATACACTGGAGTTTTGGACTTCAAATCCTTCTGAAGATGTATGTTGACACAAACCATGTTTAGAAACTTTCTAAGTTTATATAAGCAATATTTAAAATATGTCCCTAGTTTTGGGCCTTTGTCCACCCATTTTGTTAGCCTTTGTCCAGATTTATTGCAGTAAGAGGTTGACAGGTATGTTCCATGCAGGTTAAATAACTAAAAATTTCTAGGAGGATCACACTACCTTAGTTGTTGTATCCTTGCAAATTAAACTAATCCTCATGAATCAGCAATAGTGACAAAAAGACTAAGGCCCAGTTGTTCATCAGTGTGATTCAGCACAACCACCTTATAAAGATATGAAGCTGATTTGATTTTTTAACAAATATGGTACACTGCAAAATCTTAGATATACTGTTTCAAGACAAATAAGGTAGGCTGCTGTGACTTCAAATAAAAGTAGTAGCCAAATATCTCATGAGTGGTAATATGAATAGTCAAGAAGCACAAAATGAAAAATGTCTTATGAATATCCCTCCAGCAGCGGAAAATGAGAGGTCACGTGGATACAACCATTACTGCAGTAAACAATCTACAGCTTGGACAAAAACAAGTCTGCAGCAAATACAGCAATGCCTTGCTCTCTATAATGGTCTTCAAATTATGGGCCTCACTGTTATCAGAACTATAATTAGAAAGGTTCGTTAAGAAAACACATAGAGACTTCTGTACCATGCACAGACTCTGTCTATGCTATGTTTTTCCTTTTCTTCTTAATACACTATAAGCCTGTCTACATGGTATCATAATACCCTCCTGCGTTTTCTCACCCTTTACTATCCTTCCTGTACTCTGCTTCTTCTCACCATTATGTCTTTCATATCCAGTTTTTTTCCTGTCACTATTATATATTTTTTCAACGACTATCTTATTTCTACCTTGTTTTTTATTTTATACTTTTCATTCCTTTTAATTTGCTTCCCACCATAATCTGTACTTAACTCAAGTTAGGCCACTTTTAGTACTTCATCACCTAACTCACCATTTCCCTGCTTATCCTACTAGCATATCCCTCCTATTAATATTACTGCTCAGCACTTGTGGGCTCAGTTAGGCCACTTTTAATACTTCATCACCTAACTCACCATTTCCCTGCTTATCCTACTAACATATCCCTCCTATTAATATTACTGCTCAGCACTTGTGGGCTAGCTTTCATACAACCCAAAATAGCTGATTTCCTTGACTGATAGATATGCAAGCTCTCCTTTCACAGATATGGGTGTAACGATTACCAGTCTTATTCATGGACATTTTTACTTCACGTCTCTTTAACAACATGCAGAATGTCAGCTGTTCCAGTGCTAGTACAGTAGAGAGTCGATTATCTGAACTAATTGGGACCAAGAGTAGTTCAGATAATCAAACTGTTTGAATAATGAAACATATAATTGAACTGGATAAAAAAACCTCTAAAAAAAGTTTTTGATTAACATTAAACAAGAAAAATAAAACAAATACACTGTAAGTATAAAATGGTATAGTGTATTATTGTAGTACAAGCTCAAAAAACACAAGCGATTACGTATAACATGCACATATTCAGATTTTTTTATTTTTTCTACCTGAAAACTTTGGAAGGCTGTATTCGAATAATTGACATTTAGGATAATCGATGTTTGGATAATCGGCTCTACTGTATTGGGTTAGAATATGTTTTACCTTGATAGCAGTGCTTCTTAAATTTCAGGATGGATTTTAAAAGTAAAGATGATAGATTATTGTTTATAACACTACTTGCTTTAGTGAAGTTCTATATAACATCTCATTGGAGTAATCTGCAAACGATTTTCTCAAGAAGATTTTCTTCTTAGGTAAACAAGTATTTACACTGATACAAATTATCCCTCAAGTTAAAAAAAAAATCTTGAACTAGAAAGCGTCATGGAGGAGATTAAATTATTATGGACTTGCCCTAAGCTGGAACCAGATTTTTATGTTATATCCATTTATTGTAGTTGAGGAATGTGTTGCATTCTGTTTAAAATTCTGTGATATTTGTTTAAGTTGTTGCCTTTATTTTCAGTTAACTAGTGTAACTAGTAAAATATTTTTATCTGTTTTTTTTTTTGCTACACACTAAAAATAAAGGATATGCAGAATAGATTAAAAGAGTTTTAGTAACAATTCAAATCCATTTGTTATATATGTTCTTCTGTACATACCTGTGTTTTATATATGTAGGTATGTTTGAAGGTGTACAGTAATAAAGGCCATACAGATTGTGTGGTACTGAAATCAGAATGATATCTCACTTTTGCAACTTATCTAGCTAAAGACTTCAAACCAGTGACAAGTGGAGTACCACAGGGTTCAGTCCTGGGACCTCTCCTGTTTGGTATCTGCTTCTCTGAAGTACAGGCTAACACAGAAGGCTAACAAAGTCTGCAAATGACTGCAAACTAGGAGTCATAGTCGAGTCCCCAAATGATGTGGACATCTTACAGAAGGGCCTTACTGAGACAGATGCCTGGTGTCAGAGGCATGGCCTTAAGCTCAATGCCAAAAAGTGCATTGTCATCCCCTTTGGTAAAAACTCCATACCCATGAACTACCACATAAACGGAAGTCTACTTAATGCTGAATGTGTGATAAGAGTCCTTGGGACCCAGGTGGACAGTAGTCTCTCCTTTGATAATCACATCGCCACAGTACTCAGGAAATCCTTCTATGTGGCACACCTCATTACAAAAGGGTTCTCATCCAGGAAAAAAAGAGGTCATTGTTCCCCTCTACTCGGCACTCATTAGACCCATTATAGAGTACAACGCCCCTTTTGGAATGTACCTCACAAGACATCTGCAGCAGCTGGAAAGGCCACAGATGTACCTCACAAAGAGGATTACTGGCCTCAAACAGATGCCCTACACTGACCATCTCAAAAAACTCCAGCTTTAATCTGTAGCATATCACCTACTCCGAGGAGATCTCTGCCTAACATATAAAGCTATGTTAAACCCAGAACTGTTGGACATGCTTCACCTAAAGAAATCCCAATCCCTCCGAGCTACACACTCTAGGGACCTAAACCTTGTCACCACAATAAACAGGACATGCTGGAGGGATAGATTCCTGCACTCTGGAACAAGCTACCCATCTATGTCAAGCAAAGTTCCTTATTAGCACTCTTCAAGAAAAATCTTGAGGAGTGGATGGGAAATAGGAAATACACCCTGAGGATCACTTCTGTGGCTCTGCTCAACAGGGGCACAGGAAATTAACTTTCTTCGGTGGCGTAAGCCAGGGAACCTTGTTGGCTGGGCTTACTTAGGCCCTTGGGCTGATAGATTAGTACCTACCTATGAACCTATGAACCTATAAAGGACATAGATGTATAAATAAATAATATAAAGAGTACAAATGTTGGTAACGTCAATAATATAACGCCACCATAATGGATTCTGGGTGCACAGAGAACAGCCAGACCTCTTGGTACTAATAAAGCCATTCAAGGTCTGTACAGGTATACATCAGAAAAAGTGAGGCACACAGGGACATACGTCATGATACAGTGGCTAGAATACAGTGCACACACCTACTTTTGATGAGTACACCTTAATGCCTCTCATATCATGTGTCCAAGTCAAAGACAATGGAAATCGAAATCACCATACCATGATGCTGGTGTGCTTAATAAGTATGTGCACCAGAAGTTCGAATATGGCAGCACCATAAAGGCACATATACAATTTATCCAGATGACTCACATGGCATATTCAGTATAGAGCAGAGACTAGATAGATGCAAGAGATACAGCAGGTCCCAGACTGCAAAGAATACCAACTACTTAAGGCATGGAATCTAATAAAATATTGTGTTACACAGAAACTTAATTAATCTTTATTTAGTTTCTCCTTTTGATAATAAGTCTGTTAATTCAGCAGCTGCATGGAAAAAATTACTTTTCCAGTTTAATGAAGCAAAAGATATCGGGAACAAGACAAATATGTGGTAGGACAATTAAACAGAACATGTAATCTTTGTATATTATGTGCCCTAGAGGAGCAAAACAAAGGGCGGAGTTCATTTCCTTGATTATAATGTAAGCAAGAGACTATGGGCAGCTTGGATGAACTATTATGCAAGACATACTGCAAAAAAAATTAAAGCTACAGCACTGTGTTGTGAATTAAAAATTGATGCATATAAAGTCCATCGTGTCACTTACAGAGCTGTGTCAGTGAAGCAGTGAAAAAAATGGGCTAGCTTCACAGTATTTTTCAATTATTGTTAAGTGAATACATCATATTTTTTAAATTATGAAAAAGTATACAAGATGTGCATGAAAAGAAAACATACTGGATGTTTGTTTATTCACCTCTTCCTCATTCTTTATTTTACCCAACACGAGTCCAAGTCTAGGAGCACATTTAGACGAGGGGATTTGTCATGTATGTCAAGGACAGATCTTAAAGCAGCTGCATTGCTACTGCTGTAATATTTTTATGTAGTTCTAAATCTTTGGAATACATAATCATTCAGTACATGCTTAAATTCACCCTGTCAGCTCTTCAACCTCCTTGTTATCCAGTTTATTTATTTAGTTATTTGCATTTGATTATCAGGAAAGTTTGACTGGGCCTTCAAGTCACCTTTTCAGTGGAAGCCCAGGTTGAAAAGTACGAAAATAGGAACATAACACATCATTTGTATCACATCGACTGATCTCTGAAATATGGAGTCAAATTATAGAATTAACGACAGTTTGAGGAGATAGAATATACATTCAGTTGTCATTGTTCAGTTGATTAATTAAGATCACCACAATAACAATGTCCACCTGTATCCTGATTAAAAATGTCTAGTATACATAGCATTCACTATCTTGTCTCAAAATCATGTAAATAATGCCTAATATATATCAGCCTTTCTATCATCACTGCAATTCAGCTATTTCTATTTGCTACTAGCTTTGTTTTCCATCTTGCAGTCTCTTTACCAGGAGCAACTAGCAACATCAATCCTATCCGTTCTCCTGACATGTGCTTCTGCTATCCCATTCACTTCCACAATGTTAATGTATTTTTCATGGCTTCTGACAGTATAGGTGGAAACATGCATGGAACTTGAAACAAAGCTCTGTTTTCTTGGTCCACAATCTCACAAAAGTATGTTAAGAAAAAGCATTCACCACATATTCTCCACTCATTTACAGCTTCAGTGCTTTCTTACTCCAGAGAGTTGTTCTGCTTTTATACTTCCCAATATGTATGTGCCCTAAAATTGAGATTCTTATGTCAAAGTACACCATAATTCCTCCTTTTGTTTACAGCATAACAGATCTGTGTCCTCTCATCTATAAACACAGATTGTAAAACTTATTCCCTTTTATTGCACAAGGTGAATTTGGAGTCTGAAGGACAGCCATGATTTTGCCTGTGCCTTGCTGTCTAGAACAATGAACCGCACCAAACATTTAAAACAGGCAAAAGATGGGAAGGCTGGAAAAGTACCCCAGAACATTGAATAAGCCAAGAAAACTAGACTTAGAAGCAATAATTAGCATGTGCTGAGATACAAATAACATACTAAGGTACTAGGGAAGTCACTATTTAATTTATTATTAGGAGTCGAAAGCATGACCTAGGCCATATTTCATATTTTGCAGGCAGGCTCTTACAGCATTTGGCACAGAAATCATCATGTGGGCCATGACTATTTACAAAGAGAAGGGAACAACCAGGCTTGCAAAGGTATCCTGTAATTCCTAAAAAATTACAAAAATATAAAGACTAATCTTGGATTTATGAAATGGTGAATAGTTATTGTTTTGTAGTTACTCTGTAAGATGCCTGCCTTCACTCTCCAGTAAAGATATCAAACAGGAAATATGCTTCCAGATAGGGAAAGTTTCACTTTGAAGTCCTTCCATTTGGTATACCTACAGCTCCAAGAGTAATCACAAAATGGGTCTATATTATTTTGTCGAAATACATTTTCAGGGAATATCTCTTTATCGACACCAAACCTTCAAAATTCACTTCCACTTATCACAGAATTTCCCCCAGGGCAATGAAACAATTGCCCCATAGCACAACGGAACACACAATGCATGTGAGGGGCTGCCCCCTACTCCCCCTAACTATATATACTGTACTAACTCTGATATTGCACTACAGTGGGGAAAAGGGTGAAGTTGTGGAGTAGCCGGACTACTTCCTTACCCTGGGAAAAATTCCTTGATTCGTGGAAGTGACTTTTGACCGTTTCATTTTGATGAAGAGGTGTTCAGTGGAAATGTATTTAGACTAATATAGACCCCACAAAATATCTAGCAAGTGTTTGTACATTTAAGAAAATAGAAGATAAATATACCTCTGTCCTGCTAACTGTTGGACTGTAGCTGAAATTCAGATTTTTGTTCTTGTACTGTTCTTGCAGTGAGTCTCTTCTACAAACTGACATAAGCAAAAACATCAAAAAGGATGCTGGTAATCCAGAGACTTCACTGTATGACACCGTAAACCTGTTTTAAAAGTGTATTGTTACACTTTCATGCATCTGTGCTCTAGGTATTCTCCTCATGTTAAAGATGAAAGTGGTTTGAAAATGAAACAAATTATGGCATGTTTTTGTTACTTTAATTTCACTGTGGATGAAGTCTCTCTTTATGACTACACCCAAAAAATGATGCCTGTTTAGGAACTGGCAACAATTTATTTATACCAGCAAAACATCCAGGGTAATCAGAAACATCACAAAACATCCAGGGTAATCAGAAACATCACAAAGCATCCAGGGTAATCAGAAACATTGTACTTCTTTAGAGAAATACATACTTCCTTAAGTTTATAACTCGTCACATATGTTAATTTTCAATGTAAGGTGCTCTACCTGAAATTCATAGCTGACAACTTGTCTTAATTAAGATATAAGACACTTTTATTGATACACTTATCATGGAAAATAGTACCTTTTACACTAATGTAGGTAATGAGGTATTATGGGTTCAGTATTTGATGATGTCATGTCAGGAGTTCTGAGCTTCAAGAGTTTTTAGTGGGCTGCCCTTAGCTAATTTAATTGCAGAAATAATACATTTTTTTTATCAGTCACTGTAAAATTTTGTATTGTGTGTTGTAAGGCTATTCCTCTTCCTCAGGGTTTCTTATTTACTTTGTGTATGGATACTTTAACAATACACTTTAAAGAAGCTCATGGGAAGTCCACAAAAAATGAACCCATTCTGCACCACTAACTTGCGTCTCATCTCCATTCTTCCACACTTGGTAAAATCCTTGAAAAATGAGTTTACAGCCAACTCACCCATTATATCTCCCAATATCTTCTACTATCATCAAAATAGTCTGGCTTTTGGGCTAGTAGCAGCACTTCTACAGCACTCTGGATACTTACTAATAACATATTCCTGGCTATGGACAAAGACCTCCTCAATGGAGCCATCTTTACTGATCTCACCAGAGCTTTCCATCTGGTTGACTATAACACTCTGTCAGATCACATAACTGAAACTGGAATTAGTCCAGATACAGCTCCATGGTTTAAAAAAATTATCTTTTTAGTCGGTACTTCTCTGCTCATTTTCAGCACACCATCTCTGTTTTCATTCCTCTCCTTAAAAGAGTTCCTCAGTGCTCCATTCTGTCTCCCCCTTTTCCCATTTTCATTAATAAAGTAAAACTTGACCTCCCTCATCCATTTCTCTTACTTTATTTCACTCAAACCTGACCTCCCCAGCCACAAAACAATAATTACAAGTGGACTTCCTTTCTCTTATCAAATGACTTAATAACAAAAAGGTAATGTTCTACACTTCCAAAGAAAAATAATGTTGTTTAGTTCCTCCCCTAAATGGCAGAAAAATTTACTTCTTTCTTATCTACGACCATCTTGACAACCCTCAATGATTAGGTCATCTCCTTCAAATGCCTTGGTATGTGGCTTGATCCCTCACTGAACTTTCACCTCCACCTAGAACAAATACAGAAAAAAATGAATTCCCTCCTATTTTGGTCATATAAAATTTCTCCCTTTCTTTCCAGACCAACCAGGAATGTCATAGACAAAGGCATTTGACTTGCTTAGCTTGAACATAGATTTCCACTAGTTACTGCAGCAGCCAAGAAAAACTCTTCCACCATCCAAACTATAAGCAGCCCATCTGCTATTTCATTACCCTCTCCCCTAAAAATGAGCATCATTATGTTATACTAAAAGTCATTTGATCCCAGCTCTACAAGTTCCTCAAAGAACATTCATGTCCTTCCCTTGCCTCTAACCTCTTCAGATGCCCCCCTCCCCAGTTACAATCTAAGAAGTCTTAAGTACTCTGGTCCACTTCTTCTAAGGACCAAAACGATACTTCATTACACTAACCATACCTTCTCCATCCTCAGCCCCAGACTCTGGAAATCGCTCCTTGCTAGTCTTAAAGATCTCACGTTGTACTCAACATTTCATGCTCAGCTTAAAGATCATTTTACTTTCAAATCATTTTACAAATGCATTCACTCAGAGCCTATCACCTAATCCCCCATTCTTCCCTTCATCAGTCTTTCTCACATTATTTCCCTGTCTTCTATCCCTTCAGTATTTAACTCTCTTCTTTTTATTCCCTTCTTACTCCAATCTTCCTATCTTATTGTCCTCTGTGCTATGTATTTTGTTATTATTATTACTGTTACTAATTCATTACTATCTGCCCATAACATTTTGTTGTTTTCATAATACTTCTTGTTGACTTGCTTGTTGGCTGTCATTTATATTTGTCTGGGCTGAGACTGAAATAGGTCCATTGGGATCAATGCTGTACCCCAGTTACAGAACTGAATAAATAAATGAACCTTAAGAGCACAGAGATGTTTGATTTACACAGATTCTAAATACCGCTGACTTTTTATAGAGTTTTATTAATGTAACCATGCCAATAAAGCCAAATCCTACTAGTTACAAAAACAACACGTCACCTTTTCTATGGACTCATCACTACATCATACTTTTTACAGTATTTGAAAAAACACTCAACTTTAAATAAAGTTTATATTCAAAACATGAGGCTGTCTGCAAAATTTCCCAGTGATGAACAAAGCAGAAAGTAAAAAAAGGCCACACAGAAAAAAACTGGCAAGCCAAAGACATCACCATATAATACCTGAAATTGTTTTTAAATTAGGCTGATGAAAAATATGCAAATGACCTCTTAAGGACCTTTGCATACTTCCACTGAGCCTCTGTTAAAGTAGATTTATGGTATTACACAGTGTAGACTCTGGCTTGACAAGTCTTTTTGATGTTTTGCCTATCAGCCATTTATTTTTTCCTTGCTGGTATTTAACTTTATGTTTGGAACTATAGACTACGTTGGACTTTGAGCCCATATTCTTTTTCCATTTGAAATATCTTACTTGGAAGACAGTTTTCTCCTTAGAGAGGAGAGTGGCTGAAATTCAAACAACTTTGATGTACTCTCATTCCTCTACAATGTTAAATAAAGACAGGGGTGCTCTGTCTTTTATTTCTTCCTTTGTGCTTAAAGGGATCTTTGACATTCCTCCTAATCAAATCCTTAGCTTAGTTTCCATCTATCCCCAACCCAAAGAAAACATCCAAGTAGGCAAAAAATGACTGCTTTTGCCCAGATTGCACAGGCTTCCTCAGATCTATTAAAGTTCTACAGAATGATTTCCTGTAGATGTGAGGAAGACCATGCAATCTGGGTGGAAGAACTCAGATTGTGCAGACTTGAGTATGTTTTCTTTTGGAATAAAGCTTTTCATGCATCAAGAAGAAACAAGTTAATGTTAATTAGTTTTGACAGAAGGTACTGAATTACTTTAACTTTTTCAAACTATTCTCAACTGAGTGATTTGCCTGATACACTTGTATAGCCTCTGAATTAAGTTTCCCTTTGAGCTGTCTTTGCTGATCACCAAGTACATTTGGTTTTGGGTTCTTACTGCCACACACAAGGTGGATAATGTATTACATTCAGATTAGATGGAGGCTCACTACAGCAGAGTGTACCTGCTTATTAAAGCAAGGGCGCAACTGAAGAAGCATTCAACTGGCTTCTCACGTCCAAGGTGAACTCCAGCTATTAATATAATTAACATTAACTGATCTGGGGCTTCTGATAGATATTACCACCACATTATCTACTTGTATGGATTATTACATTTGACTAACTATATCACAAGGTAAATTAGATTTCCATGAGGCAGACGGCATTGGATTGGATACTCATGTTTGCTTCTGCTAACATTTCATTAGCTGGAGTTCTACTAGACAGAAATACTGACCACTTTTAAGTATTTGAAATCTTTTATCATTTCAAAATAGAAAGGCAAAAACATTTTCATATACCAGAACTTAGAGCCATAGGAAAGGCAATGAGAAGGTCATGGCTGCTCTAGGCAAAATCTTGTAGGGGCCAAACAATTTTACTTTTTAAAAGCTGTCAAATTGTTCTTTTATTTTGCTTGTAGCAATGAGTTGTTAGGTGACTACATTATAATTTGCTGCTACCTTACCAAATGAAATATGACCATTTGCATGCTGTCCTTAAGAGATTGCTATTTCGATGGTGTATAGATGGTGTTTTGGGAAGGTGCTAAGTGTGAATTTTGCCCAGGATGGTAAATTTCCCTGCTACAGCTCTGGAAGAATTGCACAGAACATTAACCCCTCTTTCTTTATATGTACATTTAGGGAAATTACCTGGGATCCTCATCACTTTCTTAGTCTTGATTATTGCGCACTTTATTTCGGTTACATTTTCTATCAGTTCTCACTCTCATTACTATGCATAAGGAAACTGGGGTCTCTAATGAATCAGAGAAAGGACCTTAGAAGCACTAACACAGCTTGGAAATGCAGACAGCTTTTCAAAGTCCAGGGAACTTCACACTAAGTAAAATACATAATATACAAACCAAAAAGCTAATTATTTTAATTATTAAGCTAGCTCCCTGTCAAACAATTACAGACATTTATGGAATAGTACAGCAAGCCTCATACCTCTCAACCTGGAAACATCAAAAATCTGGACAAGGCCCATGAAAAATAGGCACAAATCTGTACTCTGATTAACGTAAAATTTGCATACATAATTACACAACCCCACCCACTTCAATGGAATTGTGAGATACCAACTTTCAAATGCAAATTGAACAGAACCAAAATATAGCACCAGAGTTCCCCTGCAGCCATTCGAATGTCCCATTACTTGGCTATATCACCCCATTTACCATAAACACTATTAAATTATATTCCTTGTATAATACAGCACACTTAGACTTGTTAGAGTGCATTTTAAAGTTATTGTTTAAACATTTTTCCAGTAGACAATGAAACAAAATGCATGAACCAATAATGACAAAACTGCCCTATTCAGAACATTTCCATCATAAAAGTCTACTTCTACACATAATTTCATTTTAAATTTATTGTCTGAACATTTTTCCATTAGGCAATGAAACAAAATGCATGAACCAATAATGACAAAACTGCCCTATTCAGAACATTTCCATAACAATCTACTTCGTGAAAATTGGCTTTTTTTAATTTCTAAGATTATATGTAGTAAAGTTAGCTAGGCTTTAGTGTCACACCCAGACATTCAAGATATCTTTTAAACCTGGCCAAAACTGAATATCTCTGTGTTTGCTTGGTTGTGTGACAATCACCACAACTTTTGCAGCAATGGACTAATGCCGGAAGTGGCTGGAAGAGCACTCTTCTTAGAAGTAAAATGAGAATCAGCCTTTAAGCATTTGACTCTACAAATGAACTCTACTGCCTTAATTAGTTGATGGATTAATGCACATTAGATAGAATCACTAAAACATTCATTCCCTGTGTATAGCTGAAGTCTGAGAATCTACGAAGATTTGCATTCAGCTAAAGAGCCTAATTAGTCTTGGGGTAGTTAATATCAAAAAGACTTGTGAACTTTCAAAACAGCTTCATATTACTGTACTCAAACAGCTTTGAATTGGAGCAGAAGCTTCAGGAATAGACAAGTTGTTGCCATCCTAGGTACCACTTTGGTCTGGTATGATCACCTGTTCTTGACTGGTGCATCACATTTTATGTACCCTCACTGATGCATTCAGTAATTATTGCAATTTTATATGCTGCTGGTTCTTCAAAACAATAAAATAGAGACCAGTCTTTAGGAGTACACACTGCTAAAATACACATTTTAAGTACTGTTCATATTAGCTTTGTGTACAATCTGTTATACGTTTGGTATGGGTTGTGAGTTGTGACTGAAAAGAGACCAGCTTGTCTAGTTGATTAACAATAAACAAATAAATAAGAGAAGACCACTTTCACCCCTCAAAGTATAGGCCATCCTGAAAATTCTTGTCTAAGTTAATTGGACTTTTGTATTTAACTATGCTAAAGTCATTGCTTCTCCTGCCTAGTTTAAAAGTATTCTGGAAATTGAAAAAAAAAATGTTCCTGGTTACTTCAAGGAAGCATTGAGTGGAACAGTGTAAATGAGAAATAGAAAAGGTCTGCTGATCCTGGAAAAACAAAAATCCCCTAGAACGTTGCAGTCTGTCTATTTCAAAGGACATGCCCTAAAAGCATGGTATAAGCTACTAAAGTCAACTACCATAGCACTGAACAAAACCCTCCTTCCTTTTCTCTCACCCAAAAACATCTGGAATGAAGCAGAGATATAACTTGGAGTAATAAAAGCATTCCCGTTTTCCACATTATAGTTCCCTCACTCATCAGGCTGTTACTGCTAAACTGTTAGCCACCTTGTTAGTACAAACACATTTGTCATAACCAACTGAAATTAAAGGTTGTATACATGTAGGATGAGAACCTGGACTTCATTTTACAATTCACTTCAAAATAAATTATCAAAGCCAGTCAGGTATAGTATGTCCTATGGAAACCTCCCAGCAATACTGAAGACAGTTTGAAGCAGCTAGATGCTAAGTAGCTAATAACACAAACGCACTTGCTCTATTAGGTACCGTAGAATCCGATCTGCCCAGACCGCGTTCGTCCACTCTGTAGTTATGGTGTTCATTCGTAAATCCATTAAAGTACCAGCAAATCCTGCATTCACTCTGCAATCCATTAAATACTCGCAAGCCCGCCAGACGCAACTCCTTCGGCAGTTCTCCTCCAGGTATTCAAATAGATGCGCGCATCACATGTGCACATCCGAGCTTAATTCCGACAGGCTGAGGAGCTGACGTCATCGCACATCCGATGATGTCAGCTCCAAAAGCGCGGAATTTAAAAATTAGATTGAAAAAATCGGAAATGAAGGGGTGCCACTTGGGAATCGTGGCACCCCATTACTGGGACCCCAAAACTCGGTAAAAAATGAGTAATTTGGGACGGTTGGGAGGTCTGGCAAGCCTACATATTCCTTCAAGAGCTATGACTAACAATTTCCCTCTGAAGTCCTCTCTTGAGGTTGCTAATCAGTTCTAAAATAATTAATTTATTTTGCAATCTCTCTCTCTCTCTCTCTATATATATATATATATATGTGTGTGTGTGGGTTTATGTCATATTATCGAGTTTCAGAATCTTGATAGTCATCTGGTTGAGACCATGTGTTTGAGTTTCCAAAAACTCGAATGTAAAAAGAAAAAAATCTACATTTTGTAGGGCAGCATATATCATATCTGCTTTCTAAGATTTGTCTTACCCCTTTGAGGAGTCACTCTTCCTCTGGTTTAATCTCTTTCCAGTGTCAGTAACTTTTTAATCCAGTGAAATAATTTCTTGACATACTTAGATAATGTTCTTTTATTTTTGACAAACCACATTCTGAGTACTTTAAACATCTTGCTGATACTGTAGTTTTCCCTTTCACCATACTCATAAATCATTCTGTTCATGAGAATGGTGACCCTGCTGAATGGAAAATTACACTAATTGCCCCAATCTATAAAGGGATCTCAACATGTCATTTTATGATAGTAATCTCATTTTCACACTATCTCCTCATTCAAAAATAAGTGAAAAATGCCTGTATATGAGGTTACTAAAACAAATTAGTGATCAAAGGAGTCTTACTAATTGTCAGTATTGGTTATGTTCAGTCCATACTACCAAGACTGTCCTTTTATCTTTTTTATCCACTGTCTACGATTTAGCTTGAATATCTGTCAATATATTGGTGCATATTTCCTTGATCTGTCAAAAGCATTTAACACTGTAAACCAGTCTTTGCTTCTCATGACATTATAAGTCTATGGTCCCTCTAGTAACATTTTTTCAGTGATTCTGTAGGTACCTTCATGACAAGACACAGACATAAAAATGGAAAACATAATCTCCTCACCACAGATGGTTCATATCATAATCCATTAGAGATCTGTACTGGGTCATCTGTTTTTCGCTGTCTTGTTAATATGTCATCATATTGTGCTTATTCCAAAATCATCCAACATGTATACAATGCCACAGTTTGCCATTACATGTTAACCTACATCATTGCTTACTGAAGTCATTCTAGTTTTAACATCTGCCAAGACTGTCACTGTAGCTCAGGATTGCTACTTAATACAGCAAAAACCAAAACCTTGTTATTTACCATAAAGCAAAGCATTGTATCTAAATACTCAAAATTTCAAACACAGAGTCAGCCCATTTAAGAATATTCTCTGTCCATCAAACCTCTTGCAGTGATAGTTGATCAGAATCTAAAACTGTCATTTCAAAGCAGTCATCTGAAAAACAGATGTGAAACTAGGCATGCCCATGTCAGTTTATAGAGCTAAGCTCTTCCATGACTATCTCTGCCTTGCTAGCACATCTTTTCTAAGCGTCATACATATCCACAAATGCCCGTTTTACTTTTCTGACTTCAGCAGGGCAATGGGATAACAGTATTGTCTTCTTTGTTATTAGCCCTTCCTACAGATCTCATTACTGTGACACTTTAAGAAAGCTTCATAGGCAGGAACCCAATTAACATACTTGTATAGCAGTTAAGGTTAGCATATCCAGTCTTATACCACATAAACAGATGTTTAGTTATTGATCACTGAGTGAATATTCATCAGCATAGAACATGAGATTAGCTAACGCATTTTTGGCCAAGAATCCCTTTTCTGACATTTTGGGGAGTCTCTGTTCCTTGTAGTAGCCTCTAAATAGTAGAATAACCTGCCCACTCTCTCTCGTATGCCAGATTATCTTTAAATTCATGTTAGTTGAACTTTTCCCATGTTTTACATTTTAGCAACGTGAGTATCACATTAGTACCCCTACAGTTATATCCTACCGGTGTACTACATCTAAAACATCAGACTGTTTCATCTCACCTTAATTGATTTTATTTTGCCTCTTCATAACTTTGCCCTGCCACTTTGTTTATGTGTGTACTAAAGTTATTTGTAGGATTTTAATTCTGTTTCACACTATTACTTTGATCCTACTACATAATCTTTTAGCCGCTAAAAAAAAAACTGTAATTGTTTTTAGGACAATCCAATTCTTTCTTTCTTTCTTTTACTTTTTTTTTCTTCCTTATGCAGTATGGTGGCACAGAAGTTAGCTTTGCTGCCTCAGAGCACTTTGTTCATAAGTTCTTTGAGATGAAGCTCCTTTTGTATAGAGTGTCCATGTCCTCCATGTTTCAACATTAGTTTTCACTGGCTACTCAGTTTCATCCAAAATCCAAATACATGCATAGATGAATTGGTGCTATTCCAAATTGCCTGTAGGTGTGCGTGCATGCGTGTGTGTCTATCTGTCTGTCTGTTTATTGTGAGTGTGTGTTGCTGTGAGTGTGTGCATGTTCTGAGCGGGACTAATACCTAACCAGGATTATATTCTCTGCCCTGTATCCACTGAGGCTCCAGCTCTCCAGAAGCTCTGAAATGGACTAAGCAGGTTAACAAAGAATGAATTAAGACATTTCTTATGTTTTGCTTATACATTTTTATTCTAATTTCTTTGCATGTGTTTGTCCTGAATTAGAATTTTTTTTTTGCACTTCTGTGGAACTTTTCTGCTGAAGCCACTGGCCAACATACTTAAAACAAACAAGTAAATAAATAAAATAAATGAATAAATAAATAAAGCACATTTGTGAGAAGAATACACTGTAACAGTAGCTCTTTAACTTAATTTTTGTCCCTGCAGTATTAGTACCTCCTTTCACCCTCCCTCCTGCTATTAATATTTTTATTGTGGATTGTATGGAGTTGTTACTGTTATGATTGTTAGACTGCGAATTTTAATGTAGATTGAATGGGTTTTCCTCCTGTTGACTTGCTATGTTTGCTTACTGGCATATGGGAGAATAAAAGCACTGCCATCTTCTGTATGTAGTAAGGTACCGAGGGCAAAAATATTTAAAAAAAGGCAGTTGTAGCAAGCATGTCACTCACACCACTCAGACACTGGCACATGTACATTTTATGGGTTTCTACATTAAATACACTGCTTACTTCTTCTATTGTCTGTGGTTAATAAGGCTCCATACCAGTTTTCCCTAGTATAGTCTGAGATGTAATAGCATTATATCTGAGATACATAGATTAGTACTAGGTTAACTGCCCTTGGGGGCCATTTTAAGCTTAGCCAATTACCCCATGTGAGAATCAAACCCTGCACCCTGTGTCTGTAAGGTAAACACCTTAACCATTATGCCAACCTCCCCCCATCTGATACATTATCCCTGTTCCCCATTATTGCCTTTGGTGGAGTGCATTGCAAAGAATAACCTGATGCTGGTGCATGGATATTTTTTTTTAGTTGGTGTCTGGTTTTCTTTGGCTCCACAGTCCACAGTCTACAGTGTATTCGGTTATGTCATTGTGTTGTGGCTTGAATTTAAAATATATTTAGCCATGCAGAATTCTTGGCATGCGGTATATTTGCATGTTGACTTTAGAAAATGTAAATTGGCACTCTCGGTACTCTGGTTGACTGCCACAGCCTTCTGCAGATCAGACTGACTGCTCAGGCAGCTTTCTGAGAGATGGTCAGGAACTGGCTAGGTATCCACTGGTTAGAAGGGTCTTAGACCATCTGCCAAGTCCTTCTGGGACTTAATCATGTGTAATGACTGCAGAGAAAGAAATAAAGGCAAACATTTAGCGCTATAGGGGGTTCCCCCTACAAGTGTACTTTCAAATGTTCATACCATGCTACCCAAAGGCTTGTGGATAAACTAGAATGGTACCTATTTTCACCATGTCTTGAAAAAATTTCCATTTTCAACACAATTTCCAGCTACAAGCACTTGCAATGTGCAGTTGATAGTTGGTATATCACATAACATAGTGCTGCATATGCGAATGGAGTGTTGTTTTCATACACCTTGGCATAGTATATACAGAGTATGATTTACATTTGGTGGACTTGTGTTTAGTACTTGTTACATTTGAATACCAATTGTTACATCTTGTAACATGATACACCCAGCATATATGGACTGTTGATCTTATACATTGTGACACAACGTACAGAGCATGCTTCACATTCGGCAGACTTGTGTTTAGTATTTGCTACATGTGATTTTTAATTATTAAATCACATAACATGTTACACAGCATGTATGCAGTATTGTTCCTATATATAGTTTATCATAATGCAATTAATAGTGTGCTTTATACTAGTCAAACTTTTGTTCAGCACAACTGTGGATGATATGGTCAGATGTCTTTCACGATGTGCTGCTTACTCGGCTTGTAATGGTGAGCATGAATTTGCATAGACTGTGACACTTAAAGATCTGATGGAATTGTGTAATGTCTTTTTCATACACAGAACAATATGTATGGAAGAACATCTCGTGGACAACAGTATGACTGTATTAGAAGCTGAAACACTGTCCTTTTATTTAGCAAACTTACTATACCTCTCAACCTCTTACTACAAGAAATCTGGACAATGCCTAAAATAGGGAGGAGGAAATAGACCCAAAAATAGGGACAGGTTTTGAATATTGCTCTTATTAACTTTAAAATAACTGGCTTTGTGTTAGCATACATTTTCTGAAGGATATAAAGTCTGAAATTCAAACATGTGACATTATTTAGTGACTTCAATTCCCAGTAATTTGCCAGAAAACCACAAATTTTATGAGGAACAGACCATAAACATCTGGACATTCTGGAAAAATCTGGACAGTTGAGATGTAAAGCTGTGTTTGGGTTTGTGGCACTTAAAAAGTGCTGTTACTGTTTTTTTTTTTCAAATATATTTTTATTGAATTTTTCAAACTTTTCAAACATACAAAGGAAAAACTGTAAGTCATTACAGGAAGCAGTAAAGTATAGGTATATATGTAACAGTTAGTACAAAAACTATGCATTTATAAAACAGCAGTTATCTTACAGGGAAACTTACATCTTAGAGACCAATATAAGCAGTAAAGACCCACAATAACCTATTACAGTCAAAGTCTAGAGATAACAAATGTAAAGTGGCTTGGAAGGAAGAATATATGACTGTATTAAGAAGAAAGAAAAGCGGTAAGGAGGGTATAACCATAAAAAACAACTATTTACACCATGTACTTCTATTTATACCATATTTACAACATATTTACACCATGGATGCCAGAGGATAACAAAATAATATAACAAAATATTTAGTAAAATCAAAAGTTACCGTGTGATGGTAACAATGTCTAATGGTTATAGAGCCAGATATGATACTGATGGAGGATTTCCTGGAATGTAGTGTTAGTGACCCACATTTTGGAAGATTATTTAGTTTGGATTAGGTCAAAAAGTCTACAACAGTAATTCTGAAAATATTCTTTTTTCTTTTTGTTATTATTGCATAACTTATGAGCGGATATATATTTGATTGCCATTAATGTAAAGTTTTCCCAAGTTATTGCTGAGGGATTGACCCAATTCTTGGCTATAAAATATTTGAGAAGGGCACAGGCTGTAACACAGATGTGGCGATGGTTACCCTTAAAAGATTTAGGAATTATATTTAAAATCATGATTTGCCAAGAAAATGTGTTTTTTTCGTATCCCATTTTTTCCAACTGAGTTCTGAGAGAACACCAAAGTTTGTAAATATTCTTACAGCTCCAAAAGATGTGAAGTATATCTACATGTGGGAGGGAACAGAACAGACAGATTAGGTTTTTATTGTATCCGAATTTCAGTAAGACTGCTGGGGTATAGTAGGAATTATTGTTTATCATAAGCTGGGTGTAAATTAGATTTTTGAAGGGGGTTAGATTCAGGGTATTTTTGATTGCTTCGCACTTAGACTCCGTAGAAATTTCTCCTTGTATACCGTCCCAATATTTGGAAAATAGAAGTGAATGATCATACTTAATGCTTGACACAAGTTTATAGGTATTCGAAATCATTTTGTTCCGTAGGGAAAGTGATTTAATGATAGATTGTGATACTGTAATGTCTTGCTCCTTCACTCTATAGTTAGAGAATTTTTGTTTTATAAGTGAGCTAATTTGTCTTAAGATAGGATCATATTTGTTAGGAGCACAAAATAAAGCGTTGACCTCGGCAACATTTTTAGAGTTATAAAAGTGCCAAACTATGGCTTTCTTAACAATAGGGAAGTTTGTTGGATCGATAATTTTATTATTGATTTTTAAATTAGGGTTTAGGTGAATAGGTTGGAGAAAGGGAATAGTATTGTGCAATTTTAAGGAGGTCATCAGAGTTTGAAAGATGCGAATTTTGTTCTTTAGTGTAGGCAAGATCTTGAACTTGTAGTCACCATCAGGTGCTAAAAAAGGGAGAGCATATGGATTGAGTTTTAACGAATATATATAGTTGCACCAGATTTTGATCCAGGTTGGGTACCAAAATTCAGCAGAGGGATCATAACAGGCTATTTGAATTAGACGGCTAGCATTAATGATGTGGTAATATAAATTAAAGTCCGGGAGACTTAAACCACCTTTGTTCTTTGGGGTAATTAGATTCCTGTATGATATTCTGGTTGATTTAGGGAACCATAAAAACTTTGAGATTGTGGTTTCCACTATTCTGAAAAAAAATTTTGGAACGTTTAAGAAGATGGAGTTAAGATGGAAATGGATTCTAGGTAAAATATTCATTTTAATGATAGCAGATTTTGATAGCAAAGAAAGATTGATGTTTTTCCATCTAGTTAGATCATTATTTATCTGATCCCAGACTCTATATAGGTTTGCTTTTATTAGTTCTTGGTGAGGGTGTGTGAAATTTATTCCTAGGTATTTAAGTGTATATTTGAGAGGAATGTCAGACAGGGGGAAGTAATATTCTAAATGGTTTGCAGGGTTTAATGGAAAAATAGATGATTTAGCAGGGTTTAATTTATAATTAGCAGCCTCGCAAAAAGATTAATAGAATTTTGAATTTTATGAAGATCGGTGTTGGGAAGCTCAAAATAGATGTTTAGGTCATCTGCAAATGCAGAATAATTTATATCAATGTTGAAGACTTTTGGGATATGGTGATAAGTCTTTTGTTTAACCCAGAGAATGAAAGGTTCCAGATATAAACTGAAAAGATAAGGTGAGAATGGGCAGGCCTGCCTAGTGCCATTGGTAATTTTAATAGGGTGTGATAAAGTTTTATTTATATACAGGGAAGTAGAGGCATTGTTATAAAGCATCTTAATAGTGTTGATAATAAGATCAGGAAAGTTAAAGAATTTCATGGTTAGGTAAAGGAAGTTTCGATCAATGTTATCAAAGGCTTTGGTAGCATCTAGGGTGAGTGCATAACGCGGGTGGTTATTACTTTTTAGAAACAACATTAATGTGTTTAAGGTAAGAGTATTGTCACACAGCTGCCTCTGTTTCATAAATCCCAACTGTTCAGAAGAAATGACTGTAGCTATAACTTTCTGAATTCTGTTAGCAAAAATGGTAGATAAGATTTTGATGTCAACATTAATAAGGTTGATAGGCCTATAGCAGAGAGGGTTGGACTTGTCAGAGTTTGGTTTTGGGATGAATATTGTTTTCAAATTGTTCATATACTTATCAGTAATCCCTTTTGAGATGATATAATTATACATGGCAAGGAGAGTTTTAGAAAGGTGACGACTAAAAGTTTTATAAAATTCTCCTGTAAAACCATCAGGACCTGGCGCCTTATTCGGTTTAAGTTTTTTAATAGCTAGCATTATTTCATTCAGTGTTATGGGGCTGTTTAGAAGGGTGTTTTGCGTGAAGGATAATTTTGGAACAGATAGCTCATTTAGGAATTTTTTGTGCATTACATTCGGGGTCTGGTTTTGGGGATTATAGATTTCAGTGAAGATATTTACAAAAGAGTTAACAATATCTTCATTACTGTATAAGTTTTTCCGTTTGTATTTTATTTCATTAATATAGTTTGGTCCCTCTTTGATGTTTATGTGTCCAGCTAGTGTTCTGGAGGGGGTGTGGGCCCATTCCGCATATCTGTGAAGGAGTTTGAGTTCTACCAAGGATTGATTTTGTAAGTGAAATGAGTAAATTTTTTTTGCATATCGTGTAATTTCTTTTCCAGTTCAGGAGAAAAATCCTTTTGTAGTTGTGCATCAGTCATCTTTTGCTCATTGTTGAGGTTATTGATGTACAATCTCTCTTTTTTTTTATAATAAGATGATTTTTGTATGAGTATTCCTCTGATGACCGCTTTGGCCGTAGCCCTTTGGATATCTAAGGGGATGGTGGATAAACAAGATTCTGCATCAAATTGTTTCAGATAATCATTAATTTCCTGCAGAACATCTTCTTTTTTAAGAATGTTACTGTTTAGTGACCAAGTGGGACTGCTACCATTGCGATTCAGGTGGTGAGTGAGATTAATACAAAGTGAGACATTCGAGTGGTCGGATATACATCTAGCCTCAAGGGCAAAGTTTGTAATTTTGTTTGAAAAGATATCAGAGACCAAAAAATAATCAATTCTGGACCACACTTTGTGTGAAGCTGAATAAAACGTGAACTTATTTAGCTCTCTGCCATGGTCAATATTAAAAAAGGGTCAACTAAGTTGAAGCTATTTATCAAATCCTGAATAGATGCAGTTACTTGCAAGTGCTGTTTCCTGTTTTTATTTGAACTATCATTCAAGGGGTCCATGAGTGCATTCCAGTCACCACCAATAATGAAAAGATGATTAGGAAATTGAAGTAGTAGATTATGTATTTTATCTATTTACATGGACATTTTAAAAGTCAATAATTTAAAAAAATGCTGTATGTATTATGTTCTTATGGTGGTATTGTTTTATTATCTCCTTTAACTCCTAACTCGAACGTGACTTTGCCTTTAACTGTCCATTCTATGTACATATGTTTTTCAATATTCCTTAACATTTTTGGGAGTGGCATGGTGATGTAGTTGTCCAATGTTTGTTGGCGCTTGGACTATTGATGTTAATTTATATGTCTCCCTGCTCTGTTCTTGTATTATTCTTCATAAGAGAAAATATTTAAAAACAGATCACTTGTATCTATCTAGAACTTTTTCAAAAATGACTCAGGGAGACAGGTGGTTAGGCATGGGGTTTATGGTAAGGAGCATGGATGCCAGAATACGATTTATTACCACATTACACTTTCTGTCATATATAACAAATGTGATTACTAATTGCACCATCCCTAGTAGGGTTATTTTCTTTCTAGCTTATATCTATGTTTTGAATCTAATTATGATGATTAGTGTGAATTCCTGGAATGTAAATGGCCTTCAAGAAATCAAAAAAAAGAAACTAGTTATGCACCTGATTTTTCAGGATAAATCTAACATCGTCTTTTTACAGGAGACCCATATGACAAATGTTCAATGGGATAATATTAAAAAAAGAAATTGGATTAAACTTATGATATCAGCAGGGAATAGTCTTGCATCAAAAGGCACTGTAATAATAATTAAAAAATCCTTTCCTGGCGAAGTGCTAAATACTAAATTTGACCCGAATGGTAGATGGTGTTTATTTTCCTGCTCATACCCTCAGGTAAAATACCCTATACTTTTCTTAAACCTATATAGCCCTTGTACAAACCAGCACTTATTCTTCTATGAAAAAGTGCTGTTACTGTTATGCCTCATATTTTACACAGGTACATCAGCACATAATGATGCTGAGACAGTACTGGTATATGCACACTCTTTTAGTACTACATTTGGATATGGTGTACTGCAGTCACGTATCAGAGAATAATGGTGTTTTCTGTCATCCATAAGATGCATAATAGCAGTGGCAGGACCCAAGCACAGACAACTGGATAGCTTTACAGAGAAGAAGATGATTGCCCTTCTGTACATGCTGTACATCTATTCCCAAGCCCAAATTCAATCTTTTGCACAATTAGCTATTCGAGGCAGCTAGAACCTGGTCAGAGATAGGAGTACAATACTGATAACTTGGAGATTTTCCATTAATAAGAAGCATCCTTATCCTAGGTATTAGGTGTACTTGACAGAGAATGTCACAGAATATTATCTGTTTTGCAAATGAAAATATTTTAAAGAAACAACAAAGGCTACACATACATTTATTAAGCTAGTATGAAATGCATGGGAAACAAGAAGTGGAGATGTCAATACTTTACTTAAGTGGCATATCCATCATACATGAAACCTTGACTACTCCAGTACTTCAGACAGTAGAAATTCAAAGGTATTCAGTCTTTTCATGTTATGTGTTAATATGCATCTGATGGTACTTTAATTATATCTAATCATGAAGGAAAAGAAGTGAGACAGTTACATGTACTCACAAGTAACCACAAGCAGCATATAATATGTTTAGCTTAAGCTGGAAATTGACTGTTTTTAATGTCTAGTTATATAAAATATAGATCCCCCTAAGGTACCAAAAATATACTTGAAAACTGGGTGTAAGAATGTCTGTTGCATCTAAAAAGTGCAAAAAGCCACATATTAGTAACTGATTTAAATACTCTTTTACTAGGCTAGAGTGGCTCAAATATAAATATCTTAGCTAATTGTACTTGACATTATAATTAGACTCTGCTGATTTTAGAAAAACTCTGAAGGAAAACAATGAAATCAATGCAAAAATGTCATTATAGGTTCATAGGTTCATAAGTAGGTAATAGGCTATTGGCCCTAGGGCCTATATAAGCCTAGCCAAAAATGTACCCTGGCTTTTGCCACCCAAGAAAATTATTTTCCAGTGCTCCTGTCGAGCAGAGCCACAGAAGTGATCCCTGGGGTTAATTTCCTATTTCCCATCCAATCATCAAGATTTTTCTTGAAGAGTGCTAATGAGGACCTCTGTTTGACATAGATAGGCAGTCTGTTCCAGAGTATGGGAAGTCTCTGGGACAGGAATCTATACCTCCAGCATGTTCTGTTTATTATGGTGACAAGGTTTTGGTCCCTAGAGCATGTAGCTCGGAGGGAATGGGATTTCCTTAAGTGGAGCATGTCCAACAGCTCTGGGTTTGACATAGCTTTGTATGTTAGGCAGAGATCACCTCTGAGTAGGCGATATGTGACAGAGTAAAGGTGGAATTTTTTTAGACGGTCTGCATAGGGCATCTGTTTGAGGCCAGTAATCCTCTTTGTGAGGTATTTCTGTGGCCTTTCCAGTTGTTGTAGATGTCTTGTGAGGTACATACCAAAAAGGGCGTTGTACTCTATAATGGGTCTAATGAGTGATGAGTAAAGGGGAACAATGACCTCTATTTTTCTGAATGAGAAACCTTTTGTGATGAGGTGAGCCATGTAGAAGATTTCCTGACCACTGTGGCGATGTGATTATCAAAGGAGAGACTACTGTCCACCTGTGTCCCAAGGTCTCTTATCACATTTTCAGCATTAAGTAGACTACCAGCTATGTGGTAGTTCATAGGTACAGAGTTTTTACCAAAGGGGATGACAATACACTTTTTGGCATTGAGCTTCAGGCCATGGCTTTGACACCAGGCGTCTGTCTCATTGAGGCCCTTTTGTAGTATGTCCACATCGTTAGGAGTTTTGATTGTGGTTCCTAGTTTGCAGTCATCTGCAAACTTTGTTAGCCAAAGGCCTTTTGTGTTAGCCTGTACTTCAGAGAAGTAGATACCAAACAGGAGAGGACCCAGGACTGAACCCTGTGGTACTCCACTTGCCACTGGTCTGAAGTCGGATTTGGAGTCTGCTGCTTTCACAGTGTGGGTTCTGTCCATGAGCTAGTTGGCAACCAGTCTCGTGACATAGGGATTTATACCTAGTTTAGTGAGCTTATCTATAATTCCAGAGTGGGTGATGGTGTTGAAAGCCTTGGCGAGATCTAGATAAGCTGTGTGAACCACCTTACCCTCATCTATGGCTTTGGTGACTGCTTCAAAGAAGTCAATCAGGTTTAGGAGACATGATCTGCCTTTTACAAATCCGAACTGAGTAGGGTCCAGAGTTTGGAGATTACCAATGTCTTTGCTTATGAGTTCCATGATGATACGTTCCATAGCCTTGCAGACCAGGCTCATCAGGTTAATGGGGCAGTAGCTCCCGGGGTCCGTCATGGCTCCCCCTTTATGGAGTGGGATAACCATCATGGTGTGCAATTCAGTGGGCACAAAACCTGAGGTGAGGTTATGATTGAACATAGTACTTAGGCAGGGTGCCAGTTCATTCTGTAGTTCATGTAGAACGCAGCCTGTGATATTGTCAGGTCCCATGGATACTGTGTTCTTGGCTTTGGAGAGTGTGTTTTTTACCTGTGCAGCTGTGATTACAGGAACTTTGCATTCTTCCAGTATAGAGATGGGCCCTCTAGAGGGTGAGAGGGGGGTAAAGTTAGCACTGAACCTATCTGCCAGGATGTTGGCAATATCAGTTGGTTCTGTATATTTAGTGCCATTGTGCTGTAACTCAGAGCAGATCTGAGTGTTGCCATTGAGATACTTCACATAGCTATAGAATGCTTTGTGGTTGCCTTTAGAGTCAGTGGCAATTTTGTTTTCATAACTAGCTTTGGAGGATTTTATGAGAGATCTCAGCTTCTTACTGAGGTTGACCAGGGAGTTCCTCCAGTCATGGGATTTTACTCTTTTTTGCAACAGTTTCTCTTCTGTTGTAGAGTTTGTTTATGGTAGAGGACCACCAGATTGGCTTCCTTTTTTTGGAGGATAGCATCTTGTTTCTATTAGGGATAGCATGATCCATGCACTCGTGTAAGTGCTTATAAAGTGCATTTGTGTAGGATTCAGCAGTTGTAACTCTACTGTCCGTCTGCATGGGTTTCATGGAGTTTGCCACTTCTGTCTTAAGAAGTGTGAAGTTGGCTTTGGAGAATTTTTTTACAGTGGTTTCCCTAATTGGGGGTGGGGGCGGGATGTGGATGTCTAGGGTGATTAGCTTGTGGTCAGATCTGACCAACGAGAAATTGACCTCTGGTGTGGAACACCGGTTGCCCATGTTGGTAATGACCAGATCTAGGATATTGCTGCCACTAGTGGGGGTGTGAATAAGTTGATCCAAGGCATTGGAATTTATGAATTCCAGAAAACAATGAGCAAAAGAGTTGGTACATGAGTAGTTTTCCCAGCTAATGGTGGGATAGTTGAAATTGACCATTATTAGGGTGTTGGGTTGTACCCTAATACTTTCCAGTGTATCAAGAAATGAGGAGTGGGAATCCTGGGACATGGTGGAGGGTCTGTAGCAAGCTTCAATTTGGATTGTGGTCTTGCCCAGAGTTAGTTGCACTTGGATAATCACGGATGCATTATGCTGTGCAACTAGCCTGGAGGTGTGTATATCTTTAATGAATATGGACACGCCTCCACCTTTAGTGCTTTGTTCTGGGTTAGGTGGCCGAAAGGTGTGGTATGAATTATAGCCTGGTAATGCAGGGGTGCTCTCTGGAGCTTTGAACCAGGTCTCTGTCACTGCACAGATGTCGATGTGCTCCATTTTAAGGAGTGCCATGAGTGAGCGCATTTTGAGGCTTAGACTTCTAGCATTGAGTAGCATTACCCTCAGATTTTGCTTGCTTGTACCTGTTACTGTGGTGAATTTATCATTTGAACCTTGCCTAACAAAGGCACTATAGGGGTGGCAAGTGCCTTAGCCAGTATCCAGAATCCCAAGGGTGACAGGTGCAGGCCATCTCTGGCAAAGCATTGTGGTCTGTTGATCATGTTGTCCCAGGCAGACAAATATTGGATCCCCTTAGAATGACACCAGAAGTTTAGCCACTTGTTGAAGTCAATCATTTTGTCCTTGTACTGTGGTATCATTCTGGGTGATGGCAGGATGCTACTCAGGGCTAGGGTCATACCTGCCTGGGCTACAAGATTGGGAGCTCCTCCATGTCTCTTTTCATGTAGTCCAGGGAGGTAAGTCTCAGGTCATTCACACCAACATGGACAATGTCAGTGTCATATTTGTACTTGTTGTGGAGTGACCTGAGTGCGTGCATTATGTGGCGGATCCTGGCACCTGACTTTCTCCTTGTTTAGCCTGGTGAGTGGAACATCAGTGTGCCTGACTATAGAGTCACTTATGACTAGAGTGTTGGGTACGTTGTTATACCTTATGGGCTGTGGTCGAGTGGCACACTAAATTTGTGAGCTAAGTGTCATTTGGATTGTGTTGGGGGGTGGAGTTTGCTTGCGTTTTTTCTTCGGAGGTCCCTGATGCTTGGGCAGGTTTTTATTGAGAGCCTCCATGAATGTAGGTGTGTGTTTTGTATTTCTATGTGTGTGTTTTGGTGGTGTAGGTTTTGAGGGACTATGTGATGAGTGTGGTGTGGTGCAAGTGTTTACCTTCTCCTCTTGACTGTCTAGTCCAGTCTTGGGTGAAGAGAGCTTTGCTTCCAGTTTGGCTATATAAGTGCATCTCTCACAGGTTGTAGTGTTGGGTGGTAGGAGGAGAGGGTTGTCTGTGTACATGAGGCAATTGCTGCATTGCTCCAAGATGCCCAGATTCATCAGGTAGACAGGAGAAATCACCAGGAGCTGACCCTTAGACATGCCTGGATAGGTGCTTATTTATTAAGTACTAAAAACTGCTTTCCTCTAGACAAGTGAGGAAAGTTGAGTGCCATAGTAATTTGCAGCTTATTTACTGCTTACAATGAGCTCTGAACAAGTGCTGAGTTCAAAGAAACAGATTTGAGTGCTGAAACTAGAAAACTGGCTAGTTCTAAGAAACAAAATTAAGCTAGAAGGCTTCCCTCCAACACAGAAAGGCTTGGGGGCTCAGAAGCCTACAAACAGTCTAGACCACTTACAGGAAAGGCAGGAAACAAGTTTAATTTTTTTTTCTTTCTTGGATGCTCTCTTTGTACACAGTAGGAGTGCTTGAAATCAAAATATGATCTCACTGAACTCAGTTGGGTGAGCAAATGAGATGGGCCCAGAAAGAGTATCCAAACACAAATTTACAAGAGATGTGGGCAGTTTCAAAGCCACCAAGATTAAAACCAAAACAAAAACAAAGAGGGTGGGTGGGTGGGTGTGAAACTATCTGAAAAAGCAGTCAAAATTTCCAGTTCAGTTAATATTCAATGCAACACAAATAAATCAATTAAAATGCTGTATTATATGAAAAAAGTGTAGATAAATGGTACTTAAATACTCTTGTACTTCCAGTTAAAAACAGCTAGATCTTAGTGGCCAAAGCTGAGGTTTAAAGTAGAAAGTATTCCTAAATGTACCAATTAAATAGGCAGTGACAGGATATCAATGAATGAGACTACCCCCGCCTGCAATTACTAACAGGCAATAAAAATCTAGCAAGCACTAACTGAAAAAACAGAGTCAAAACTTCCAGTTCAGTTAATATTCAATGCAGCACAAATAAATCAATTAAAATGCTGTATTATTTGAAAAAAGTACAGATAAAAGGTACTTAAATTCTCTTATATGTCCAGTTGAATACAGCTAGATCTTAGCCAGCCAAAGCTGAGGTTTTAAGCAGAAAATATTCCAAAATGTACCACTTAAATAGGCAGTGACAGGATATCAATGAATGAGACTACCCCGCCTGCAATTACTAACAGGCAATAAAAATCTAGCAAGCAGTAACTGAAAAAACAGAGTCAAAACTTCCAGTTCAGTTAATATTCAATGCAATACAAATAAATCTATTAAAATGCTGTATTATTTAAAAAAAATATGCAGATAAAAGGTACTTAAATTTTCTTATACGTCCAGTTAAATACAGCTAGATCTTAGCCGGCCAAAGCTGAGGTTTTAAGCAGAAAATATTCCAAAATGTACCACTTAAATAGGCAGTGACAGGATATCAATGAATGAGACTATCCCCGCCTGCAATTACTGACAGGCAATAAAAATCTAGCAAGCACTAACTGAAAAAACAGAGTCAAAACTTCCAGTTCAGTTAATATTCAATGCAACACAAATAAATTAATTAAAATGCTGTATTATTTGAAAAGAGTGCAGATAAAAGGTACTTAAGTTATTTTATATGGCCAGTTGAATACAGCTAGATTTTAGCTGGCCAAAGCCGAGGTTTAAAAGCAGAAAATATTCCAAAATGTAATACTTAAATAGACAGTGACAGGATATCAATGAATGAGACTACCCCCACCTGCAAATACTAACAGGCAATAAAAATCTAGCAAGCACTAACTGAAAAACCAGAGTCAAAACCTCCAGTTCAGTTAATATTCAATGTAACACAAATAAATCATTTAAAATGCTGTATTATTTGAAAAAAGTACAGATAAAAGGTACTTAAATTCTCTTATACATCCAGTTGAATACAACTAGATCTTAGCCGGCCAAAGCTGAGGTTTTAAGTAGAAAATATTCCAAAATGTACCACTTAAATAGGCAGTGACAGGATATCAATGAATGAGACTACCCCCGCCTGCAGTTACTAGCAGGCAATAAAAATCTAGCAAGCACTAACTGAAAAAACAGAGTCAAAACTTCCAATTCAGTTAATATTCAATGCAACACAAATAAATCAATTAAAATGCTGTATTATTTGAAAAAAGTGCAGATAAAAGGTACTTAAATTCTCTTATAAGTCCAGTTGAATACAGCTAGATCTTAGCTGGCCAAAGCTGAGGTTTTAAGCAGAAAATATTCCAAAATGTACAACTTAAATAGGCAGTGACAGGATATCAATGAATAAGACTACCCCTGTCTGCAATTACTAACAGGCAGTAAAAATCTAGCAAGCACTAACTGAAAAAAACAGAGTCAAAACTTCCAGTTCAGTTAATATTCAATGCAACACAAATAAATCAATTAAAATGCTGTATTATTTTAAAAAAGTGCAGATAAAAGGTACTTAAATTCTCTTGTACGTCCAGTTGAATACAGCTAGATCTTAGCCGGCCAAAGCTGCGGTATTAAGCAGAAAATATTCCAAAATGTACCACTTAAATAGGCAGTGACAGGATATCAATGAATGAGACTACCCCCGCCTGCAATTACTAACAGGCAATATAAATCTAGCAAGCACTAACTGAAAAAACAGTGTCAAAACTTTCAGTTCAGTTAATATTCAATGCAACACAAATAAATCAATTAAAATAAAAGGACTGCAGCATCCACCCCATTTACAACACAGTTACAGTATCAGCAATGTATCTACCTACTATGGGAGTAGAACCCACAGTCTTCTGCATCATAAGCAAGTAGACTACCTGTTTTGCTAGAAAAACTCTGAAGGAAAACATTGAAATCAATGTAATGATGTAATTAGAAAAACTCTGAAGGAAAACAATGAAATCAATGCAACGATGTCATTAGAAAAACTCTGAATGAAAACAATGAAAGCAATGTAATGATGTCATTAGAAAACACCTAAAGGAAAGCAATGAAATCAATGTTATGATGTCATTAGCAAAACTCTGAAGGAAAACAATGAAATCAATGCAACGATGTCATTAAAAAAACTCTGAAGGAAAACAATGAAATCAATGTAATGATGTCATTAGAAAATACCTAAAGGAAAGCAATGAAATCAATGTTATGATGTCATTAGAAACACTCTGAAGGAAAACAATGAAATCAATGTAATGATGTCATTAGAAAATACCTAAAAGAAAGCAATGAAATCAATGTTATGATGTAATTAGAAACACTCTGAAGGAAAACAATGAAATCAATGTAATGATGTCATCTCAAACATAAGTAGTTTAGAATGAAAGTAAGAAATATACTCTTACCCAATGATATGCCACTGTAGTGATGCTTTCCTGGACATCAATAAAGGGAGAATTAGATAATGCCACCAGAAAGGTAGAATGGGGCTTTACGTCAAGAGAATAAAAGAAACATGACAACGGATACAAAAATGTAGCAGTTACCTATCACAAGTCTGGGACCATCAGAGTTTTGGGTCTTGAATTCTGGGAAATAAACTATGATACAAAAAATCCACCTATCTCTCTCTCTCTACACACACACACACACACACACACACACACACACACACACACACACACACACACACACACACACACACACATATATATATATATACAGAGAGAGAAACATACACACTAACTTGAAGATTGCTATACTTCAGAGAAGGGGATTTATTTGAGGTACATTGTATCTACTCCCCCGTTTACACTTGCAGTTCTGCTTTCCAAGGATATTAATTACAGCACTTGCTGTATTGGCAGGCACCCATTAAAAAGCTTATGTACAACAAGAATGACACTAATTAGTGCTGGAATGCACTACTTTCAAATGTTATAACACTCAGGTTTAAATATATAATTGAAAAGTAAAATTACAAATGCACATACATTAATGCAATAAATAGATGACAACAATTGTTATTATCTGATTTAGGACACCTAGGCAGTCAGAATCTGTGTATATTGTAAAAGTAAGGTAATACAAACTTACTTGTTAAATTTATGGATATCATGCACCAGATGAAATTAGGGATTGGAAAAACAAAGCCATGTTTGTGTCATACCTTGTTGATAAAATCTCTCAAATTCACGAGAGCTTCATGATTATTTTATGAGATTATGAAGAACTATGACCAGGAAAGCACAAACTTTTAATTCATAAAGGTTATATTATTTAGAATTGCACTGAAAAGTCTGAGTGTACTTGAAAATGGTTGAATACTGGAGAATGATATTCTTCCAGCCATATATCTCACTTAGGATCATAGGATCATGAGAGGTTACTAGGCTAATGACTCTAGGGCCCTTACAAGCCTAGCAAAGTTTTATCCTTATTTCTACTATTAGCACCTATCACCCCTGTCCAAGAGGGACATAGGTGGAACCCTTGTTTGATCTTACGGTTACCCATCCAATCGTCCAGATTGCATTTGAAGAGGGCCAGTGAGCTGTTCTGCTTGACATGAAGCAGGAGTCTGTTCTAAAGGTGTGGTAACCTCTGGGAGATAAATCTGTCCCTCCAGCAGGTTCTATTAATATCACATACCAGGTTAAGGCCATTACAGCGAGTACCCTGTGTACCATTTGATTTACAGATATGCAGCATTTCCAACAAAGCAGGGTCAAAGATTGCCTTATATGCAAGCCAGAGATCACCTCTAAACAGTCTGTATGAAAGAGTGATTTAAGACAGTTCTCATAAGACAGATTCAGAAGAACTTGAATTTTCCTTGTGAGGAACCTTTGTGGTCTCTCCAATTGCTGCAGGTGCTTGGAAAGGTACATACCAAAAGGGACATTGTACTCAGTTATTGGCCTGATGAGAGAAGAGTACAGGGGGTTATAGCCTCTTTTTTTCTGGAGGCAATGCCTTTACTTATGAGATGAGCAATGTAGAATGCCCTTCTTACCACTGTGGAGACATGGTGATCAAAAGTAAGGCTGCTGTCAACCTATGTGCCCAGGTCTCTCACCACTGAGTGAGTATTTAGGGTGTTGTTATTGATGTTATTAGCAGGGACATCACTCTTACTAAAAGGGATGATAATATATTTTTTTGCATTGAGTAGAAGGCCATGACTTTTGTCATTTGTTTGTGTAAGACCCTCTTGTAGTATGTTTACATCATTTGAAGATTCTATGACTGCCCCCAGTTTGCAGTCATCAGCAAACTTTGTCATCCATAGACATTTAGTTTTAGCTTGCACTTCAGAGACATAGATTCCAAGCACTGGAGGTCCCAGGACTGATCCATGTGGAACAGCACTGGTTACAGGTCTGTTGTTGGAGGTGGATTCCCCTATTTTGAAAATATGGGTTCTATCAATGAGCCAGTTAGCGACCCATCTAATGATATACAGGTTGATACCTAGCTGGGTGAGTTTGTCAACTATGCCTGAGTGGATGATAGTGTCAAAAGCCTTGCCTAATTCTAGGTAGGCTGTGTACACATATTTCCCCTCATCAAGGGCCTTGGTGACTGACTTGAAGAGGTCCACCAGGTTTAACATGCATGATCTCCCTTTGACAAATTCAAATTGAGTAGGGTCAAGTGTCAAATGTTTGGAGATTACAAATGTCTTTGTTGACAAGGTCCATGATGATTTTTTTCTATGCCCTTGCAGATAAGGCTAATAAGTCTATAGTTCCTGAGGTCAGTGGAAGCACCACCTTTGTGCAAGGATATAATGCTGGCCATTTTCCATTCAGCTGGGATGAAGGCAGTGCTTAGACTCTGATTGAAAAGAGTACCCAATGGTGTTGCTAATTCTTGTTTGAGCCCATGTAGGACACAGCCTGGGATGTTATAAGGTCCCATGGATGCTGTGTTTTTGACCTTAGAGAGGGGGTTTATGACCTGCTCTTTAGAGATACAGGGTAGAGGATAGGTGGTAGGGATATCTTGGGGTAAGTGTGGCGGGGAAGGGGGAGTGAAGTTTTCACAGAACCTGTTGGCTAACAGGTTAGCAATGTCCACAGGCTCAGTATATGTGGTATCATTAACTATCAGCTCAGCACAAATCTGAGCTGTTTCTTTTAGGTTATGGATGTAACTAAAGAATGCGTTATGGTTGTCCTTAGTTGAGGAAGCTAATTTGGATTCATAGTTAGCTTTGGAGGACTTCACAAGGAGTCTTATTTGCTTGTTTAAGCTGATGAGAGAGTGTTTCCAGTTTGGGAATCGCTCCCTCTTACTCTTAGACAGCAATATCTTCAACTATTCCAGTATTTTGAAGTGTGCTTGCATTCTGCGTTCTCTGACTTGCATAAACAGATTGCTACCCCAAAGCATAGGAACTGGTGAGCTTACTCTGAGACAGTAGTAGCCATCAGGGAAAATGTTCTTAATGATAATAATAACAATAATAATTATATATATATATATATATATATATATATATATATATATATATATATATATATATATATAAAATTTTGCACAACGAATGAACTATTAGAGGGCCAAGGTACTCCTCCAATATCTGGACCACTAAAGAAAAGTGACGTGTCAGTGAGCCATTTGTAATAAAAATAATAATAACTGACCACTTTATTGAACAAATGGCTGGGGGAAGTGTGTTTATTCATGTCACACTGAGTGACAGGTATATCTTACGACATGACATAGGGAATATGTGTTTTGGCAAGTTGTATTATTTTCTGCAAATAGTTTGCTGAACACTACTGCTGTTGCAAATGATTTTTATTTTATTGCTTGATGCAGTCTAGCCCATCGTGACTGCACATTTATGGAGCTTGGGAATTAGACAAACCTCTATTTTTTTTAAGCAAATGATTTGTTATGCTGAATCCCTAGATATCTGTACATCCCTATTTTTGTCACATCTAAGAAGTTAGAAACACTGATGGTTTTAGATTTACTCCTTTCAGATATTCCTATTCACTAACCTGATAAACTACTCTACAATTCTACCAGTTATTGACAGAATTCTAGTTATAGAAATATTATAGGTTCAAACGTCCAATAACTTAATCAGCCCTGAATTTCTCTCTCTGTCTCTCTCTTAAAACAAAAAGATCTGGTTTCAGAGAAAAAAAAGCTTAATGATAGTTTGTTTAGTTTGTTTAGAAATTATTTGGCAGTACATTCTGTACCCTTGCAAAAGAAGCAATCTGTTTTCATCCCAGTATGTACAAGAAAGAGAAACGGGCACTATACTAATAATTATCACTCACTAGCTTGCCTGCTAATATAGGTAAGGTAATGAAAAAAAATCTTATTTGCAACTAGCTCTATTAGGAAAGGGCATATATGGTGTGAGGCATCATTGCTTTCAGAAAGGCAGTTTTATATTACCAGTTGTTTAAATTGTTATAATAATGTTACAAGAGCTGGAGATCTGCACCTTGTTATTGCAGTTCTATATCACTAAAATGCATACAATGGGTATTGGTGTACAGTTGAATGACTGGTTAGCTAACTGGCATTTCTGAGAAATTAGTATTTAACAGGGTTTGTAAGAACAGGTTCTAAAAGTGATACTTTAAAATAAATATCAGAATTTCTACATATCAATTCATGTTTTTTTTTAAATAACCTATACAAGTTTTAGTTCATGTTTTTTTTTTACAACCTGTATACGACTGGACAGTCAATTAGGTTGGTCTGCGGCTAAATACATTTGTTGCCAACATAAAGCTTAGGCTGTCAAACACAATCATGTTGACATTAGTAAGCAAGTAAAAGCTGTTAAGAGTGTTACTGAATGTATCTTTATTAATAAGCTAGACCTGAACCTGAAGAAGTAGAGTTACTTGGTCACAAAAAAAACCAAAAAACAAAACTAAAAAAAAAACAGACTGAATTAAAATCAAAACTGTGAAAAAAGTATTCTACCTCCTCACTGTTTCAGTCATTGTTTTAGGAATATTTCTGGATGGTAAACTTAATGTTCACACTGAATGGGGAAGTTAAATAAATGGGCTTGCATTGTAGAAATAACCTATTTAGTGCTTTTATCTGATGGAAAGCAGACATAGTTTTAACCATCTTCACCTGTCTCTTTAAAACTAGAGAAACAATTAAAACAGAGAACTGGATGACATTTATCTATTTTAATTTTTTTTATTTATTTGTTGTTAATGCTACCAGGTAACCCAAGAACACTGTTTGGTTATGTGACATGCTAAAGGTCACATGACGTGAATGGAGACTAAGGAAATCAAACCCAAGAGTGCTGGATGAAACTTGTTAGTAGCTTATAGCCCTAGCCAATTCTACTATATGGCAGTTTAACCCAAAGGAGTAAAGCTAAAGGTTAATAATGAGATGCATTCTACAGTCATGGGTTTGAGTCCTTTTGCGTCCATTTATCCACTGTATGATTCTGAGAAAAAGACTTAACCAAACATCCTTCAGTGGTTACTTCTGAAAAGAGGGAGTTTTCCCTGTGGGTTTACCCCTGAGTAGCCAAATGCTCTGGATTGTGCAGAACACTCCGCATTTGTGATCGATTAAGCCCACTGTTCCGTAATGAGCAACCGTTGCTCCGCTTTGTGACTTTAGGGATCTTGCAATGAAGAACGGAGTCTGCTGAGCTTGGCTCCTGTTTTTTTATATGCAAGTGCATTGTTATTCTGAGGCTGTACCTTGCTGGACACAATAGTCTGCTTAGCTGACCTCAATGGACATAATTCAATATATGTTCTCAATGCACAGCTAGAGCCCCCTGGGAGTTTGAATACCTGCTCTGAAGGTGCCAGTAAGAGTCTTTAGAGTATTAAATAAGGTTTGCTTTTGTAGGAAATTGTAGTTACTCAAATAGAAGTTTAGGGGCTAAGATCTCCAGACTTGTAATTTTTTTTCTGATTTTTTTTAACACAAATTTTGTATCTGTTTATATATAGACCCACCTAGAAACAGCAATTAGGACAGTGCCAGTATGATGCCAGGGTTTTGATAGGTTCACCCTAGTGCAATAAAAGCGTCTTAAGATAAAATGGAGTAAATGAGGGAGAAACTTAATGATGGGCATTTATCAAACATCTTGTGGCTGTTCACTAACAAACATCCCCTTCAGGTAAATGGGGCAGTGTAATTAAATTTACTTGTAAGGCAGCCGTCTCTGAGGACCACATTATGGACAGAAGCACAGGGAAGAGGGCAGGGAGGGATGCGCTCTTGGAGAGAAGAGAACAAGAAATATGTTACTTTGTAGTCATGGTGAGAATTGTGACTTTAGTGAGACTTGAATGTTAATGTAATGAACAGAGGCAGGAACCTAGGGTTTAGCTAGCCCTACTTAGTGTACTCAAGTGAGTGCATTCTTTCTGAGCATATTGTAGAAATCTTACAGGTGCAACAATACAGAATGCTTAGAACATTTAAATCTAGGGTCTAATAAATAGTGTTGTCCAAAATATGCCTACATATTAGGAACGTGTTTTGTAAAACTAGCCTTTTTTGGCTGTAATTGGCAACAGTTTAAAACAGCAAGTCATTTTCTGAAGAATGTATAGGCAGCAATTTAAGGACAGTACATTAACAATAGGGTAGTATTGACTGATTAAAAAGCAGTAGACATCTAAGAGGCATAGTACATTCAATATTTGGGAGGAAAGGTTTGTAGTGAGTGACGCTGAATGTGTGACAGAAGGGTAAGATGACAGATTTGGGGGTCATGCTTCAGCTTGGGAATGGAGTACTTTTCTGAAAGAGCAGAACTTTTATTATTTGAAGAAATCAAGAAGTTCCCCAGGAGGGTTGGTGAAATGGAAGAAATGATTGGAGTTAACACAGTGAGGGAGAAGATGCAGGTATTTTTGGGTCCGGCATGGGGTGAATCATAACTTGGAAGAATAGGAAAGAGAAGCCAAGTAGAAAGAATTTGTTTATGATCAACATGAATAAAGGAACTAGGGGTAAACAGCTGCCTAGCTAACTTGACTGCGATACAAAATGTAGTCTTTTTACTTATGAAGGTAAAAGTATCTTCACCAGGTTGTGTGCATCATAATTAATGGAAACAGGTCACTGCTGTCTGAACCGCACTGTATGTATATTGCATTTTATCAATGGTTTCTGCTGACTTTGCTTTATTTGACATATGTCCTATTGAATTTTAAAAATATACAGTATTCACTTAGTAATAGTGCCGTGGTGCTACGGCAGTAGCGTTGTTACCTCACAGCAAGAGGTTCTCGTTCGATTCTCAGCGTGGCTTGGGAGTGCCTTCTGTGTGGAGTCTGCATGTCCTCCCCATGGTTGGGTAGCGTTCGAAAGACATGCATGCATAAATGGGCGTGCCTTCGTTGAAGGTTGGGTGTCGAGCTGGCACCTCAACGTTTTGTAAAAATCTACTGCTAATCATTAGCGGACCGGAGTTCCGCTGTGGCGACCCCTTACCGGGAAAAAGCCGAAAGACAAACAACAACAGTATTCACTTAGTACTTCTGGCAAAAAGCCCACTTCAACCAGGTCCCATGGAAATGGTGTGTTTTCACGCAGTGCGAAAATAGGGTGTTCCACATTTTGACTGTTTGTCACACATTGCTAGGGTCTGTGTTCCACATTGGCCTCTTAAGAGGTTGAGACCTATGGTTTACCCAGTTAATAAACAGGATAAGTGATATATTGTGAGATAGTATGACAGTATAAAGGACTATCATATTACAGATCACACTGATAAACAACTATATAGGATAACAGAAAGAATGAACACATTTGAACAAAAATATAGGTGGAATGAGCTACTTTATAAAACTTTATATATAATTTTTATATTCATTAGTATACCATGCTAAGGGTTCTGCTACACATTGCTGGGTGTTTCTTGCATCCAATTTTAGTTTATTTATTTCCTTACAGTGAAAATTAATAAATCAAAAATTTGAACATGAAAAGTGAAAGCTGTAAATCCTCATGTGGAGCTATGCTTCCACAACCTCTTAAATATATAACCCACTCCAAGATTGCAGCATCTTGGAGTATAGATTATTTAAAGTGCCCATTGGTTGGCAGAGTTCAATGTGCTGAATTTGACAATATAAATAACATTGAGTGACTGAATATAGCACCCTGTACCAAGGAGCGCAGTATATAAATGGTAAAGCTATAACTATACTATTTTAAGAGTACAAGAAAATGTTTAGTGAAAAAGTTGTAAATACTTGGAATTTTTTTTTTCAGTAAGAAACATGAACCTAGTCTTTCATTATTAAAATATCTTGCTACCACTTATGTTGTGTGGAATCTCACACCTCTAGCAGCCTACAGGCAGCTTGCATTCCATAGCATTTTCTGAAAAATAAGCTTAAAAAGCATAAGATAAACAAATGTAAATATTTTGTGAGCAATAAAAGGTATTAAAACTTTATAAATAGCAATGCTATTAGTAAGAAGTATTCTTTAAGGTGATAATAGTAAGTGTATTTACTTTTTCCATAAATACTATAGTATATTGTAATGCACACAAACCCAAAAGTATATTTTTTGCTAAACCTTTCCAAACAAATAGTCACATGTTGGAAATGTGCAGCTTAGACCTATATTATTAGAACATTTTTGTTAGCTAGACATTTGTCTTTGAGTACACATTTGTTGAGAAATTTACAGAATATTATAACATGTACTTAAATGTATAGTTAGCAATATAAATAACACTGAATATTTCTCAAGATGAGCAACTTTACAGTGCAAATATCAAAAGACAGTTTTCTTCAGCAATATCTAAGGTTTCATCTGATGTCACGTAACACTGTAAGGCAATTGTTTTTGGAGAATTAAGAACATATGGAAATATTGTTTATTTTCATTATTATTAGTTCAGGTATAGTATGGTCATTGACAATGAATGTTCATGCCTCCCACCATGGCATATAACACCATACCCCACAAAAACATGTAGGCTCTCATTTATGAAAATATGAACATAAATATGATAATATGAATAATAAGTAATAGATAATGATGAATTTCTCTACTGCAGGACATCCTGGATTACAAATCTTAGTGTAGTTTTGTTTATTAGTCCTTACACTTTCTAATATAGCCTATTATTAGCAGTAAGTCACTTAGTTAATGAATCCAGACCTGAAAAAGGCCTGGATGCCATTAGGAGCTATGGGTGTGAAAAGGAAGTATGCAGAAAAGGTACTATAGGCTTGAATGAGATTTGTCAACATATGAGTAACAAGAATATGCATCATTTTGACATGAAATAGTATACATAACATTGTCTAGAGATGGGGGTGTGGATAAGAAGGCACAAGCCTGCATATAGGAGCAAGTCATAAAGAACGTCAGCAGCATATGACACTAAGGATGAATGATGTAAGCATGCCATTTGAGACTGACTGTCATAAAACATAAAACATGGACAGAAAAAAATCAGTGCTATCACAGAGGCTATAAATATGTGGGGAACAACATACACTAGTCAAGCAGTCACTAGTGGTGTATTAGATGAGTGCGTGCCATACACAGTATATTTTAATACATGATACTGGTATATGAGCTGCTGCTGCACCATGCTTGCAGTATACATGTAGCAGTGTATCTTACTCCCCTACAGTAACACATTCAGTTGGACAACCACTTTCCAGCCATATGAATGTGGTGCATCCTGTTGTTTTTACAGATAGCCACTGGAAAAAGCCAATACTATATCATTCTTGTACTTACCCTGATTTAATGTCATCAGTACATTTAGCCACACTGTTGACATGACTGTTGTATTGTGCATCTAGGTGTGAAGATTGATAGAGAAGGGGTTAAGGCTGCCAGCCTAGTCAAATAGAATTTGATACATAATTCTATCATTTGTAAATATAAATGTAAAATACAGGCTTGTTCCAAAAATGAAAGGAAACATTGTAAAATGTGAACTTCAAGATTGTAGCAACATTGCCATCTGCTGTAAGGAAAACTAAGCCAAGCATTTCACATATGTTCTTTTGAAGTTAAATTATGTCTTGTATACCCTTTGATCTAGATAGTGGCGCTGAAGAGGCTAGCTGAACACATTCTTTCTATTGTTTTAACTTAAGGAATAATTACTAGAGTGTACATGTGAAATGTCTTTTATTGTTGTAGTTTCCTCAGCAGGTGTTAGATTGTTAAATAATGTAGCCTGTTGGCCTGGGAACTCCAGACTAAGTGTGAAAATGATGTAATGTATATACTGGGAAAACCTAAGTGTCAAAATGATGTAATCTGGGAGGGCACAGCAGAGATGTTGCTAGTGAATTTAAAAACTATTGCTGAGAGAGAGGCTGTAAGCATTCTGATCTGTCTATCTAACTCAGCACTGCCTTGCTCTATGAAAGTAAGTTACTCTAGAAGTATGTTTTCTTGTAGAAATTGCTAGGACTATAAAGATTAGACTTAAGTGTTTTTCTGTTATATCAGAACTTTCCTACTGTATTGTTTTAAGTTTATGTGTGATCTCTGAATTGTTGGATAGCACTCTGGTGTAGTAGTATTGTCTTGTGTTTTTAATTATTTATTATTAAATATTTAAAAAAACTTTTACCTGTGGCTGGTTTGTGTGGAGTTAAGCTAAGCTCTAGAGTACATTGTATATTTATAGAGTTTATTGTACAAGGCCACTCTAATAAGCCTTAGACTGATTAGTCACACTTACCAATTGGATAATAATATTGCACAGTAATAATTGAACACCCTTTTAAGAGCCTTTGGGTAGCTGATAATTATTAGCTGGTGGTGGCAGTAATTACTACCGTATAGACTGGATAAAGGGGCACAGCTGGAGAATCTGTGTCAGCCTTTCCCAGGAATGTCTGTGAAGTTGTATAAATACTTATCTCAAAGTGTGTGTGGTGTGTCAGCTACCTGGGCAGGGACACAAATCAATTTTGGAACAGAGAGGGTACTGGAGGTTAGCTTGACAGCAAGGCTGAGATCTGGACCCTATAGCTGTGCCAGTGGGGAGTCTTATTGGGGACATGGGCAGCAAGGGTGCAACCAGCTCCAGATTGACTGTGATCTCTGTGTGCACTTAAGGGAAATTGTACTTTACTGTGTGTATTTGTTATCCTTTCCTCTTATATGAGATGCCCTCCTTGGTGTTAGTGGTAAGGATTGAGGCTCCTTGATTGCTGGGCCAGGGCACAGCCGTCACATTGTGGTTTTCAGTGGTGAGATACACTTCACATACTAAATGGCTTGTAGTTGTGTGGGTAGAATGAATCCTGTAGCTTATGTACAGTGATCTCTGAAGGTGTTTTGTATTCTAAATCAACCACACAGTGAATACTCAGAGTTCAGATCACAATTGTTTTATTTCTTTTGTTAGCTTAGTTAGTCAGGGTGAGCAGGCAGCATGTCAGCACAGGAGTATGGAAAGCTGACAAGGAGCCAGCTGGTGGACATGTGCCAGTCTAGGGGACTGGTGCATGGAAACCTGACTAAGACAGAACTGATTGCAGCCTTGTTTACAGCTGCATCAGAAAACTGCATCCAGGAGGATAATCAGACTGGCAGTGGAGATACAATATCCTCGGAGAATGGACAGCTCAACCTTTCTGCGAAGGACAATCAGACTGGCAGTGGAGATACAATATCCTCAGAGAATGGACAGCTCAACCTTTCTGCAGTGGACTTAAAAATCCAGCTGGAGCTAAAGAGACTTGGGTTGGAGGCTAGGTGTTTGGAGATAGAAGCCCAAGAAAAGGAGCATCAGATGATTTATTGTCTGTATTAAAGTTTGCACTTCTTTTGGATTCCAGTCTATGTGGCAGTTTTTTTCAGCATCAGAAGAAGCATGGGGGGGAAATTATGACTCTTCGCCAGAGTCATGGAGGTAATGGGGAAGGGAGTAACTGGACCCCAGAAGCACAACAGGTCAGTAAATGTCTTCCACAATTTAAAGAGGGGCATCATTTTGATAGTTTTATTCATATGTTTGAGAGGGTATGCAAACAGTATAGTGTTGACCAAAGGCTCTGGGTACGGTTCCTGACCCCCTTACTCCATGGGAAAGCTGTAACTTTTCTGGCAACAATGCCTGACTCTGTCTGTTTTGATTATACTTCTGTAAACAAATGTCTTTCAGAATGTTTTAAGCTAACACCTGAAATGTATAGGAAAAAGGTTTGTGAGCATAGGTGCAAGGCAGATGAAAGTGTGCGTGAATATGTTGTTCAACTGAGCAGTTATTTTCATAGCAGGGTGAGTGGATCTCAGGTCACCACTTTTGAAGGGCTGACAGACCTTTTGGTGAGGGAACAAGTTCTTAGCACTTTGTCTGAGGACATGAGGATCTGGTTAGCTGATAGACAATGTGCTACTTCAGATGAGTTGGGGAAGAAGAGAGACCTATACCTGGCCAGCAGGGCAGCCCTGCACAGGAAGGAGACCCCCAGTACTGCTCATGAGTCTAAAGGAACCCATGGTGGGTAGCACATACTGTCCCAACAGAATCTGCCAGTAGCAGAGGAAGCCCCTAGTCCAGGTACACATCCAGGAACTAGGGTTAAATGTTTTGAATACAACCAGTGGGGCCATGTGGCATACAGGTGTCCACGGAGGCAAGGTGGGGAACCAAAGGTGAAGGAGCCAGTAAGTGGGAAAGACAAAATGCCAATAGTAGGTTGTCTTGAGACAACAGGGGTATGGAACTACCATCCTGCAGATGTCCTGAGAGGGAAGGATTTGGATGAGGCAGTACCATGTACTTATGCAGTTACATGCAGTGAGGCTAGAAGACAAGCAAGTGGGTCTGGTAGCCTGGAGGGAGACCCAGACAGACTGCATACTTGCAGCCAGGACTGGTGAGGTGGTTACTTCATGAAGGGTGCTACTTTGTAGCAGTGAGACTGAATGCGAACCACAGCTGCTTGTGGGTGCTGATGCTCCCTTGGACAGGGTAACTGCAAAGGTAGAGGTGAGTAGTAGTACCCAAGCTGACAGTGAGGCACCACTGTCATTGGATGACAGACTTTGGCTGGGAAGGGTTACAAGGAGAGAGTTGAGACAGGCTCAGCTCTCAGACGCTACATTGCAAGGCCTGAGGCAGGTAGCTAGGGAGGCACCTGATTCTCGAGGAAAGGGGGAATCTGTATACTGGGACAAAGGGTTACTATACAAAGAGTGGACCCCTGAGGGAGGGCTAGAGGTTGAGAGAGTACAGCAGTTGGTGGTGCTTACAGCCTACCATCTGGCGCTTCTAGCCATAGCCCATGATTTTCCCTTTTCAGGTTGTATGGGCGTAAAATGTACAAAGAGATGCATTATGCAAAACTTCTATTGGCCTGGAATTTCCAGAGATGTAACAAGGTATTGCAGGACCTGTGAGCAGTGCCAAAAGGTAGGCAAGGCAGCAGACAAGTTGAGAGCTCCTTTGATACCTTTGCCTGTGATTGAAGAGCCATTTCAGAGGGTAGCTATTGATATTGTGGGTCCTCTGAGTACCCCAAGTTCCACAGGGAAAAAGTATATCCTAGTGATAGTGGATAACATTACACGATACCCTGAGGCAGTCGCTTTGTCCTCCATTGAGACAGAGAAGGTGGCAGATGCTTTATTAGAGATTTTCAGCAGTGTAGGTTTCCCAAAAGAAATACTGACTGACCGAGGTTCTAATTTCATGTTAGACATGCTGGCTTGTCTGTGGAAGTCCTGTGGGGTGAAGCACATGAAGACCACCCCCTACCATTCCCAGACTAATGGTCTTGTTGAGAGGTTAAACTCTACAATCAAGTCCATGCTATGAGCATTTGCAGATCAGTTTGAGTGCATAGGACAAATATTTCCCCATCTGTTGTTTGCTTACAGAGAGGTTCCCCAGGAATCCACAGGTTTTTCACCCTTTGAGTTGCTGTATGGGCATAGGGTGAGGGGACCTCTAGATTTAATTTGAGATGAGTGGGAAGGTGAGTGTGAGTCTCACAAGGAGTCTGTTGTGGCATATGTCCTAAACCTCAGGACAAGGCTCAGGGAACTCATGGGCTTGGTCCAGGAGAACCTGGCAGAAGCCCAACAACAAAAAAAGGTGTGGTATGACAGGAATGCTCAAGCTAGAGAGTATGCTGTGGGGCAGCAGGTAATGGTTCTCATTCCTGTCAGACACAACAAGCTGCAAGCAGCTTGGGAGGTACCCTACAAGGTGGTAAGAAAGGTAAGTGATGTTAACTACATAGTGGAACTGCTAGGCAGATAGCAGGGGCACAAATTGTACCATGTTAACATGATGAAACATTATCATGATAGGGAGGCCCTTGTGATGAGCATTTGCAGTGGATTGCAGGAGGAGTCTGAGGGAGATCTGGAGACTGATCTCCTCAGTGATGCTCAGGTTGACACCTCAGTGGAAGGGGTAGCAATGTCCCAGCAGTTATGTCCTGCCCAGGTTCAAGAAATCTGAGCAGTGTTGTAGGAATTTGGGGACATGTTCACTGGGAAACCAGAGTGCACCCACCTGGTGCAGCACCAGGTGGATACAGGACCCCAAAGGCCTATTAGGCAGGCCCCTTATAGGGTGCCTGAGAGAGTCAGACAGACCCTGAGGGAGGAGGTACAGGAGATGTTGGAACTAGGTGTGATTCAAGAGTCCAACAGTCTCTGGGCCTCCCCAGTGGTGCTGGTATGAAAGAAGGATGGTAGCACCAGGTTCTGTGTGGATTACAGGAAATTAAATAGTCACACAGAGTCGGATGCTTACCCCATGCCTAGAACAGATGAGGCCCTAGACCAGCTGGGTGGGGCTAAGTATCTTACAACCATTGATCTTACCAAGGGTTACTGGCAGGTGCCCTTGACTCCCAGTGCTAGAGAGAAGTCAGCCTTTATGACTCCTTTTGGCTTGTATGAGTTCACAAAGATGCCCTTTGGGATGATGAATGTGCCAGCAACTTTCCAGAGGTTGGTGGATAATATCCTAGCAGGAGCAGGAGGGTTTGCCCTTGCTTACCTAGATGATATTGCCATCTACAGCCATTCCTGGCCAGAGCACCTTCAGCATGTCAGGGAGGTGCTGGGTAGACTACAGAGGGCAGGGTTGACCATTAAGCCGAGCAAATGTCAGGTGGGTATGGCAGAGGTCTTCTACCTAGGACATAGAGTGGGGAGTGGTAAGATAAGGCCAGAACCTGCAAAAGTGGAAGCCATTCAGGCATGGCCTGCACCTGTTACTAAAAAGCAGGTGAGGGCATTTTTAGGGACAGCAGGGTACTACAGAAGGTTTGTCCCTAGTTATAGTACCATAGCTGTTCCCCTCACAGACCTAACAAGAAAGAACTGGCCAGATAAGGTAGTGTTGACCCCAGCATGTGAGCAGGCATTCCAGAAGCTTATAGAAGCTTTGGGAGGACCCCCTGTGTTAGCCAGTCCAGATTACAGCAAATAATTTGTTGTGCAAGTGGATGCTTCAAACCATGGGATGGTGGCTGTACTTAGCCAGATTTCTTCAGAGGGGGAAGAGCACCTAGTGGTTTATCCCAGTCACAGGCTCCAACCCAGGGAGGAATGCTATGCAGCCATAGAAAAGGAATGTTTAGCTATAGTGTGGGTACTGCAAAAACTTCATCCTTATCTGTATGGAAGGAAATTCACTGTTATGACAGATTACAACTCTCTAACATGGTTAAACAGAGTCAGTCAGCAAAATGCCAAATTGCTAAGATGGAGCCTGGGGTTGCAAGCATATGGTATGTCAGTGCAGCACCACAGTGGGATTAGCAATGCCAATGCAGATGGGCTCTCAAGACAGGGGATGGGGTGAGGTACACCCAGATAGCACTAACCCTCTCAAGCGGCGTTTATCAAGGGTCACTTGAAAGACTAGCTTGAATTTTCCGGGGGTATAGAAGGGGTGAAGCTGCCAGCCTAGTCAAATAGAATTTGATACATAATTCTATCATTTGTAAATATAAATGTAAAATACAGGTTTATTTCTTAAATGAAAGAAAACACTGTAAAATGTGAACTTTAAGATTGTAGCAACATTGCCATCTGCTGCAAGGAAAACTAAGCCAAGCATTTTACATCTGTTCTTTTGAAGTTAAAATTATGCCTTGTATACCCTTTGATCTAGATAGTGGTGCCAAAGAGGCTAGCTGAATACATTCTTTCTATTGTTTTAACTTAAGGAATAATTACTAGAGTGTACATGTGAAATGTCTTTTATTGTTGTAGTTTCCTGAGCAGGTGTTAGATTGTTAAATAATGTAGCCTGTTGGTCTGGGAACTCCAGACTAAGTGTCAAAATGATGTAATGTGTATACTGGGAAAACCTAAGTGTCAAAATGATGTAATCTGGGAGGGCCCAGCAGAGATGTTGTTAGTGAGTTTAAAAACTATTGCTGAGAGAGAGACTGTAAGCATTTTGATCTGTCTAACTCAGCACTGCCTTGCTCTATGAAAGTAAGTTACTCTAGAAGTATGTTTTCTTGTAGAAATAGCTAGGACTATAGAAATTAGACTTGTGTTTTTTTGTTATATCAGAACTTTCCAACTGTATTGTTTTAGGTTTCTGTGTGATCTGTGAACTGGATAGCACTGTGGTGTAGTAGTATTGTCTTGTGTTTTTAATTATTTATTATTAAATATTTTAAAAACCTTTTACCTATGTCTGGTTTGTGTAGAGTTAAGCTAAGCTCTAGAGTACATTGCATATTTATAGAGTTTATTGTACAAGGCCACTCTAATAAGCCTTAGACTGCTTAGTTACACTTATCAATTGGATAATAATATTGCACAGCAATAATTGGACACACTTTTAAGGGCCTTTGGGTAGCTGATAATTATTCACTGGTGGTGGCAGTAATTACTACCATATAGTCTGGGTAAAGGGGCACAGCGGGAAAATCTGTGTCAGCCTTTCCCAGGAGTGCCTGTGAAGTTGTATAAATACTTATCTCTGTGTGGTGTGTCAGCTACCTGGGCAGGGACACAAAGCACTGGTGGGACAGAGAGGGTACTGGAGGTTAGTTTGCTAGCTAGGCTGAGATCTGGACCCTATAGCTATGCTAGTGGGGAGTCTTATTGAGGACCAGGGGAGCAAGGGAGCAACCAGCCCCAGACTGACTGTGATCTCTGTGTGCACTTAAGGGAAATTGTACTTTACTGTGTGTATTTGTTATCCTTTCCTCTTATATGAGATGCCCTCCCTGGTGTTAGTGGTACGGATTGAGGTTCCTTGATTGCTGGGCCAGGGCACGGCCATCACACTAGGTACCTCAGTTTATGGCCTGTCCAAAGTGCGTCCGAGCTGCCAAAATTATTTCAGAGAGTTTTGTCTCTCTACAAATGTAGTATTGTACCAAAGGTATGTGACCTTTGTATGGTTCCTGATTTGGGATTCTGGTTTCAGTTTTCTGTTTTTGGACTGGGAGCTCTGATTTATTTGTTTGGAACAGTGCTGTTGCTTTTTTTTAATGTCTGGAACACAGATGTTAAGCATGTCATACAGCAGGATCACTCACTGCATTCTACATATTTATATCATCTGCATGTAGTACAGTACACATACTATAAGTAGCAGGCCCATTGGACATGCTGTTACATAAACCAATGTAGACTTGGTACTATACCTCTCAACCTTATAGTAGAAGAAATCTGGACAAAGTAAAAAATAATGGGGGAACAAAGGCCTCAAAATAGGGACATTTTTAAATATTGCTCATATAAACCTAGAAAGTTGTTAGAATAAAAGGTTTTGTGTTACCATATATTTTCTGAAGGATATGAAGTCTGAAACTCAGTCTGTTATTACTTAATGAACTCATCCCTCACAGTTTTCCAGAAAACCACAGATTTTATAAGAAACAGACCAGAAATATGAGATACAAATTTGCACATTCTGCAAAAATCTGGACATTTGAGAGGTATGCTTAGCAGTGCTATCCTATTACTGACAGATGCCACAGAAAATATCAGTGAGGCTGTACACCTTTTAACACCTTTATTGAAATATTACTTAAGATACAGGCAAACATACATTTATATAAAAGAAAACAAATCATATTAACATATTCTCAGTTGCTAACATTGTACATCACATATATTATTCTATTACAGTTATCATTAATCCAACATTACATAAATAGATCAATTCCTGCCTTCCCTTAAACCTTACTCTTCTTCAAAGACATTATTCTGCACATATATTGTTCCCACAATTTTCCTTTTTTTTCTATGTAATTTGCTCCTACCCTTTTCTAAAGATCCTACTTCCATTTCTTTGATCTCTGTTTCAATATTCAATAATTCAAATGCAGTTGATTTAAACTTTGAGTTCCATTTTCTAGTAATTGCTTTTTTTGGCAGCCACCAGAATTAAACTTAACAAGACCTTATTATGTCTAGCCAATTCGGATCCTGTATCCCAGACTGAAAAATCAGTTAGTTCATTACACCCAATTCCTCACCCAATATTTCTGGCAGAGTACTCTGCAGGGAATTTCTGAAATTTGACAACTCATTACATTCCCAAAACATATGCTCTCAGTTTCCTCTTTCTTCTCCATCACACCACATTAGCCATCTACCTAAGAAAAAAATCTTTGGAGTCTGCTTAGGGTATAAAATACCTACACAAACATTTCTAAATAAAAATGCTAAATCTTCTAGACTTTGTTGCATATTTGGGAGCCATACATATATTCTCACATTGCTTCCTAGTGAATTGCTTATCCAATCTTTCTTTCCAATCTTTTCTAACATCCTCTGATTGATTGCTATAGTTACTGTGCAGTATTTTATATGCCCTACTAATTACCCTTTTTAACAGCAGCTTCTGTTTTAGATTCAACTAAAAACTCTACCAGAGCAGGTCTTTCACTTAGGATTCCATTATCCCCTTTCTCTTTGCCTATACTCTGATATCAATCCCTGATAATGACGACAGTCTGTAACCTTTCATCCAAGTGTCTTCTTGGCCTCTTCCCACTCTATTACCTTTCGAGCTCTAGTTATTTGCTCCCACTACTTTGATTACTTTGCCAGTTTTATACAGTAAATTCCATCCCTTCTTGCCTATTCTCCGTATCCCTAATTGCAGTCATCCCTGTCATCAGACTCTCCTTTCTCCATTGGCTTAGTTCTTAGAAAATTTTCTGCTACTCTATGAATGTAATATTCTGCATGGCTGCTGTTATTCTCCTTAAGGAAATGCATCCAAAATCCAAGTCTCTACTTATTTCTTGACTTTCCACCCTGCTTCGTCATCATCATCATCATCATCATCATCATCCCTTTATTTATTTATTTATTTTAGTTTGACAACCGGCGAAGTCCAATGGGCCAAGAAGAACCCATTTTCAGTGGAGGCCCGGGGATAAAAGCTCCAGTAACAATGAGAATTACAATATAAGTAAAAATATTTAGCAGTAATAATTAAAACATGCATATTAAGCAGAGCATGTAAGACATGATGATAGTACAATTAACAAGTAGGAAGGAAAACACGAGCATGAGTATATAGAGTATCTGTTGCAATTGTAGGTAAATATTCAGTATGCAAATATACATTCTGTAAGAGAAGTAAACCTTGGCAAGAATGATGCAGGCATTGTGCATCAATGAAATGATGGGAGTTCAGAAAGAAGTATTAGAGATGACATTCAGGCATAGGATGTTGTCCCATGCTTGTGTTAGTAAGTTAATTACATAAGAAGAGAGTGCTGTTGGTATAGGTTGGTACTTGTATTGGTAAGCAAATAACTTGTAAGGAGATACTACAAGCACACAGGGAATTCCACAGGTGAGTAGTTAAACAGTAAGAGTGTTTATATGGAAGTTAAATAGCAGGTAGTGGGATGAGGGCAGGATGCAGTCTTTAAGGTGAGCCATTGCTAGATATGAGTAAGAGCATTTACATGGAAGGAAAATGGCAGAGAATGAGATGAGACTAGAAATGCAGTCCTGCAAGTAACAACATAAGGGTAGAAATGCAGTTTAGTAGTGCTTGTAAAGTTGTGTAAGATAGGAGAAAGTTCAGATGGTGGTATTAAGCAGAGGTGTCAAAGGGAGACGCTAAAGGGTTCAAGTAGGGAAAGAGCAGAGACAAGTCCATTTAGAGGACAGGTAGGAGTGTAGGAGGGATTTGAAGTTGGGGAGGTGTGGAATAGTTTGAAGGGGGGAGGGAAGTGAGTTCCAAAGACTGGCTAGGGAGTATGAAAGCAGAAAGTGGCCTGGGGGTTAGTGAGGTTTGTGGACTTGTAGGAGGTTTTGGTTTTCAGATCGTAATGGACGGTTTGGAATATAGGGGGTTAAGGTGGTGGAGAGAGCAGGGCAGCTGGATGGCCTGAATATAAATTTGTGGGCTATGGTGAGTTTTAGGAAATTAAGGTAGTTAGGAAGTTCTAGCCATTGTAGGGATTGGAAGGAGAGGCAGTGATGGGAAGAAGTTTTGGAGTGTGTGGTGAATTTGCTTATTTTATTGTAGCAGGATTCTAGTTTGGACTGTAATCCAAGTTGAATGTTGGTGAGCAGGGGAATACCATATAAGACAGAGGAGAGTAGATAGGAGGTGGCTAGGGCTTTTTTGGTGGAGGGTGTGAGGAAGTGATTGTGTCGGTACAGGAGGCCTAGTTTTTGATGTCTTTTTTTTTTTATGGTAGTTTGAATATGGATGTCGAATTTTGTGTGCTCATCAATGATGACACCAAGCAACTTTGTATGTGATACAATTTCACTGGGGGTGTTATCCTGACTTAGTATAGTTAAGGAGGCTTTGTCAGTGGTGGTGGCTCTAGAAGAGGTGAAGATCATTAGTTTAGTTTTGGTTGCATGTAGTGCAAGGTGGTGGTTGTGCATCCAGGTTTCTGTTTTAGTAAAAGCTGACTGTGTTTTTAACTGTAGGTCAGAGGGGGAGTCAGCCATGCAGATGATTGTAGAATCATCTGCATACTGAATTAAAGAGTTGTTTGGGATGGAGTGGTGGTAGTTGTTGATGAATATGTTAAAGAGTAGGCGGCAAAGAACAGATCCCTGTGGGACACTGGTGGGGGTGGGTAGGAAGGCAGCAACAGAAGATTTCCATTTTACAGCTTGATGTCTATTGGAGAGGTAGCTGGAGAACCAGGCTAAGAAAGAGGGAGATAGGTTGAGAGAGGATAACTGAGATAGGAGAATGGGGTGAGAGACAGTGTCAAAAGCTTTGGACAGGTCAAGGAATAGAGTAGATACTAATTTTCCAGAGTCACAGGCATGGTTGATTCATTCCAGGAAGGATAGAAGAGCAGTGAATGTGCTGTGATCAGGACAGAAACCATGTTGCATGGGGGTAAGGAGGTTATTGTGTGTTAGATATGACATCAATTGTGTATGTATACATTTCTCCAGGATTTTTGATAATGGGGAGAGGATAGCGATGGGCCTGAAATTATTGATGACATAGTTTTTACCACCTTTGTGGAGAGGAATGATGAATGCATGTTTCCATATAGAAGGGACATGGGATTCTTGGATACACCTGTTAATTAGTAGATTGCCTGGGGCAGTACAGCAGGGTTTTAACTGAAGGAGTAGTTTTTTTTTGCTTGTAGGGATGGGGTTGAGGTTGAAGATGAGTGGATTTTGTGTGTTGGCAAAAAGGAGGGGAGTGGGGGGAGAGTTAGGAAGGGGATGAGGGAATGAGGTGGTTAATTTGGCTATGCAGTCCACGAAGCAGGTGTTAAAAGAGGTGGCTGTTTCTAGGCACTCTGATTTATAGTTTTCTGTTTGTGTTATGTATATGAGTCTTAACTGTGCAGCTGCAAAATATCCATTCAGATCAGGTAATGTTAAACCACCTTGTTCTATGGGATGGATCAACTTATCTCACTTGACCCTTGCTCTCTGTGACATCCAGCCAATACCTCACTGGACTGCCAACAATTAAATGACATCCCTTACTATCCTGGGTCAGTAACTAAGGAGCTTCAGTCCTCACTACTGACTCCAATATGAGACTGTCACTTAAACAGAAGTAATATTTCACAATTTCCCCTAAGAGCACAAAAGGAACATGCTCTGTTTTCTGGTACTGACTATATACCTCTGTCCACCCAAATATATTTTCTTTTCACACACGTCAGAGCAAAGTGTCCCAGTTTAAGACCTCTGATACACTCACACTCAAAGTAAATTTAAATCTTACACATCCAAACATTTCTGGGAAAGCCTGACACAGATTTCCAGCTGTGTATCTTTCCCAAAACAATACAGTAACACTGCTACCAATCAGAGGGTCTTCATGCACTTCTAAAAGGGTGTTCAATTATGAAAATTAATTATCAAAATAAATGATAGTTATGACCAGAACTGCCAGGCCATTGAGGTGGCCTGGGGGAGTATCAAACAGGTAGAAGTACTCCCTAATCTCTAAAGAAAAACACTGGTTTCCAGCCACAATGTAAAGTAATGAAAAACATTTAATAATAAGTAAAAATGATAACAAGATTGTAAATGAATAACTCTCAATAAACACTAGAATTCAATCACAGAAATGTAAAAGCAAACTGCAGGATAGGAGGCCATTATTCAAGAAAAATTCTAACTTAATAACTAAGCTTTCCTGATCTAACTAAAGGCTACTGTCCCTGATCTAGTCTAAGATATAATAGCAAAGCCAAGGTAAGCTTATAGTTTTTTCTGAGTTCTCTTTTCTTGGTGTCCACTAACTGACCAGTACTTGACAAACTGCTCAGTACATGACAAACTGCAGTCTCAACTGTCTAATTTCAAAATACAACAGTCAACTGTTTAAATAATCTCTTAGCAATCAGGAACATTCTAATGACATCACTCACTGATAAATTGATTATCCACAGTTTATACTTTAGAATGTTCCTCTCAAACATGAACAGCTAGAAATGTATCAAAGCAGTGACAGATGCTTTAAACATTCTGTTTAAACAGGGAAATACTCAACATTGTAAAACTTATTTACATATTTACAATTAGGCATGCTGGCATACAATACAAGTTCATCTGAGAATATGAACAAATCTCATGCCAAACATGCTAGCACAGATGACAGTGTTGTCAGTTTCCTCACCCCCCATGACTCAAGCATGATTTATCAAATGACCCTTGAAAACCAATGCTTGAGAAAAATGGGACTACCTGGGAATATTAACCCGCTCCTTTCCTGGACAATCCATCCGCATTGGCATTATTAACCCCACTGTGATGTTGTATGGTCATATCATATGCTTGCATACCTAGACACCACCTCATACCATCCTTCTTTGGCATTAGCACTACTGGGGAAGCCCAAGGACTGTTAGACTCTTGAATTACCCCCAGTTCTAGCATTTGCCTTATTTCTTCTTTCAGAGTCTGTGCACTCCCTCGGGTACTCTATAAGTAACCTGCTTAATAGGTTCTTGGAGTCTTATGTCCACATGGTGCTGCACCAAGTCAGTACACCCAGGTTTCCCTGTGAACATATCTCCAAATTCCTGCAATTCCATTTTTATCTCCCGGACTTAATTAGGAGTTAACTGCAGCGATATGACAATCTCTTCCACAGAGGTGTCAATCCTAGCCTCACCCAAAAGATCGGTTACCATATCCCTTTCAGCCTCTTCCTGACATCCACTATGAATGCTCAATACTAGGGCCTCCTTATGATAATGTTTCATCATATTTATATGGTACATGTGTGCCCTTGTCTCCTACTTACCAAATTTACCATGTAGTTAACATCATTGCTTTTCCTTATCACCTGAAAGGGTCCCTCCCAAGCTGCATGTAACTTGTTATGTCTAACAGGAACAAGTACCATCACCTTCTGTCCCTCAGAATACTCTCAGGTCTGAGCAATCCTGTCATGCCACACCTTCATTTGTTATTGAGCCACTGCTAGGTTCTCTTGAAATAAAACCATGAGCTCCTTAAATCTTTTCTGAAAGTTGAGAACATAAATCACAACAGACTCTTTGTGAGATTCACTCTCACCTTCCCACTTGTCTTGAGTTAAATCTAAAGGTCCCCTCACCCTATGCCCGTATAACAATTCAAAGAGTGAAAAACCTGTAGATTCATGTGTTCCGTGTACACAAATAATAGATGGGGCAAATATTTGTCCCTCTCCCTGTTGAACTGGTCTGCAAATGCCCATAGCATAGTCTTCAATGTAGAGTTTAAACTCTCCACAAGACCATTAGTCTGGGGAAGGTAGGGGTAGTCTTTAGATGTTTCACCCCACAAGGCTTCAACAGACAAGTCAGCAGGTCTGACATGAAGTGGCACCTTGGTCAGTCAGTATTTCCCATGAAAAACCTACCAGCTGAAGATGTCTATCAAAGCATTTGCCACCTTCTCTACCTCAATAGATGACAGAGCCACCACCTCACGATATCTGGTAGCATAGTCTACTATAACCAAGATCTATTTCTTTCCTGTGGAACTTGGAGTACTCAGTGGTCCCACAATATCCAAGACCACTCTCTGAAGCAGCTCTTCGATAACAGGCAAAGGCAATAATGGAGCCTTAGCCTTGTACCCTACTTTACCAACTTTCAGGCACTGTTCACGAGTCCTACAATATCCTACCACAGCCCTCACAATCCCAGGCTAACATAAATCTTGCATAATATGTCGCTTAGTATGTCTTATGCCCATATGACCTGAGAAAGGAATGTCATGCCCTATGGCTAAGAGTGGCAGATGGTAATCACTAGGCACTACCAAATGTTGTTTCATTTCACTTTCTAGCCCACCTCTAGGAGTCCATACTCTATACAACAAACCTTTGTTCCTGTATACAGACTCCCCTCTTCCTTGAGCCTCAGGTGCCTCCTTAGCCATCTCCCTCAAGCTTTGTAATGTAGGAGCCATAGTTGAGCCTGTCTCAACTCTACCTTCATGATCTTCCCCAGCACCCCTGCCATAGGAAGCCTCTTCAATTCCAACAGCTGTGCCTTGCTATCACTCTGGGTACCACCACTCACATCCATCCTCGCAGTCACCATCACGAAGGGAACATCAGTATCCACCAGCAGCTGTGGCTCACATTCAGACTTGCTGCTACCAGATAGCACCTTCTTTGAAACAGCTGCTACACCAGTCCCAGCTTCAGGTATGAGATATTTCTGGGTCTCCCCCAGACTACTGGACCTACATGCCTTTCTCCAAGCCTGACAGCATGTTACTGCATGTACACAAAGTACTGCATCATCAAAGTCATTACCTATCAGGACATCTGCAGGAATATCCTCAGACACACCTACTGGCTTACTTCCTCTTCCACCCTTCCAGTCAAAATGAACCCTAGCAAAAAGGTATTTGGAACAGGGTCCCTTTCAACGGTCTGACTTGAGTGAACTACCCAAGTAAGTACTGCTGTTCTCTAACCACTGCAGGCCTTACAATGATTATATCAAAAGCTGTATCCCTCTTAGCAGTTACCTGTTTACCATCTACTAAGATTGGATATGCATTCTGGTGATAATTTGGCACTACAGTTGTTTCTAAACAACTCACCACTGGCAGTTTGTTATCTCTACTTGCTGGCTCCCTCACCTTCTGTTTCTCACCTTGCCTTGATGGACATTTGACTGCTATGTGTCACCTCTGGTTACACTTGAAACACCTAATCCCTAACAGTACACTTGGATAATGGAGTCATTTAGACTGCCCCCCATGGGTTTCCTTATTTCTGTGTACTGCACTGGGTATCCCTCTCCTATGCAGTGGTGCTCTGTTTGCCAACTAGAGATCCCCTTTTCTCTCCAACTCCTCTGCAGAGTGCCACTCATGGTCTGCTAACCAGACTCTCTTGTCATCAGGCAAAGTACTGAGAGCTTTTTCCCTCACCAAAAGGTCTGCCATTCCCTCAAAAGTGGTTACCTGACATCACTCACTCATCTGTGAAAATAAGTAGTTAAGACAGCAATATAATCATGTATGCTTTCATCTATCTTGTGCCTGTGTAAATGAAATTTTTCTATAAGCTTCAGGTGTACATTTGAAACAGTCAAGCAAGCAACATTTCACTTTTTCATAATTCAAATAATCTACATCATTTAACTTTGCTACAGCCTGAAAAGCTTTACCATGGAGTAAAGGAACCAGGAGCTGAACCCAGAGCTCATGGTCAACATCATATTGTCTACATACCCTCTCAAAATATGAATAAAACTATCAAAGTTATCCCCATCCCTGTTTTTGGGTTGCCCAGACCTTACTAAGATAAGAAGGAAGCTTCTCTGTTCATCAGTGAGAGAGGTGAGCTTTGAGCAGCCTATCTGTTGCTGGAGGAGTGGTTTCAGCTCAGAATCTGTAGTTTTATTGGCCATTTTGGGTTATTTCAATCCCTTTTATCTTTCTGTTTAAAAACCCGTGTTTGCGCGGTTTTGCTAACTAGGGTTAAGCTATTACCAGCGCCAGAAAGTCTCTTCTTCAAGTTTTCTCTTAGAACTAGCCAACTTAGTTTTAAAGCACTCAAACCGGTTCCTCGTAGCTCAGCACTTGCCTAGAAACTGTTGTAAGCATTAGATAGACCACAAATTCCTACAGCAGTCAACTCTCCTTGCCAAAGAAAGCTAAGACAATATTTGCAAAAATGGGAGCACAAATGGCTCCCATTGCTACTCCCTTTACTTGTTTAAATAATTGTCCCTCAAAAACAAGGACATTTGTATCAAGTATTAGTTCCATCAAAGTTCTAAGTGTTAAGATCCGGTCATGTCTAATAGTGGTATATCTACATAAATATAGATAAAACCACTCAATCCCTGTATCATGCGGGATCACTGAATAAAGGTCCCTAACGTCCATGGTAATAAAGGGCAGGTCATCTGTATACATATCTTTGTCAAGTTTTTTAAGGAGATCCAGAGAGTCATTTACTATCTGTGTACAGTTTAACAAAAATGTATTTTAATTGTACATCGATGAACTTAGCTATAAAATAAGTCTTTGAAGCTTTTGCATCCCCAATAGGATGAAGAGGGTGGTCAACAAGGTCTTTATGTAGCTTGGGTATACCGAATATGGTTGGGATTTTTGGATTTTTAACTGACATGAAATTATGTTCCTCCAAACTAATTTCCCTATTAAATAAAAGCTCATCCAAGACCATATCAATTTTTCTATAAAGAATGTTGTTTTCATTTAAGCTAATTACTGTATATGTGTCATTATATAGCAACCCAAGCATTTTTTCTACATATGTATTAACATTCATAATAGCTAAACCACCCCCTTTGTCTGGTTTCATAACACGTATATTTCTATTATTGCAGACCGCATTTAATAATTGTGATTCTTGTAAACTTAGGTTACCTTGCGTTTCACTATGGGCCGGATTCACGATGGCTTGCATGGAGTCTAAGAGTAGAGTAAGACTCCATGCAGCCATCATGTCCGATGAGCAATCCAGGAACAGCCTGTTAGGGCGTATAAGAGAGCTCCTAAAACGGCTCTTACACGGACAGGGCTGGGATATGCAAATCACCTCAATTGCAGGTGAAAGGCATGCAAATGAGGTAGATTTGTGATTCAGGAAACCCGAACCTGTCCGAGTAAGAGCAGTGTTATTTGCAGAAATGTACTCAGTTGACAACTGAGTACCGTTCTGCAAATAGCAAAACGGAGCCGTGACAGCTTCAAATAAAGGTTGCATCCAGTGCAGGAAGCATGCCAATGGCCAAATATATGGCCATTGGAAATGTTCCCTGATGCAAAATTAAAATAAAAATAATTTTATTTTTTTTCGCCGATTTCCGATGTTTAAGCGTAACGCAGCACCGTGCAAATGGGCTGCATTCTAAAACACAGAATACTACAAATTGAAACCCACAAATGTGGATTTTATTGAAAGTGGTAATGTACAATGCAAGGGAATGGCAGGCTGAAGACAAGATGGCCACCGAATAGAGGTTGCTAAGGGGGGAAGCTCAGTCTAAGACATGTAACCAAGCATTAGTAGGCAATCCTATGTAAATGAGAGTTAGGATAGTGAACCGCTAGTTTACATAGCAAATGAGCACAGTCAGTGGAGTGTAGGAGTAGGATATGGGGAGTACAGCGTAGAAGATAGGTGACATCACGAGGGGGGTATGTATGAAAGAAGTGAAGCTCATTGGAGCAGAGTGGCATGTGTCCGCTGTCATTTAGACATCATGGAAAGAGGTGTGTCAACAGGTAGGCTAGGGAAAGCCAAGAAATGGAAGGTGTATGCTGTGGATAACACCAAAGTTTCTTGCTGAGCGGGTATGCGTGCGTGTGCGTGCCTGTAAACCTGAGTAAGACAGAGTGTGTGCGTGTAAGTGTGAGTGCACGCGTTTAAGCCAGAGTAAGCATGTATAAGGCTGTTTAAAGAGTTGTAAGCAAGTTTGCGCTGGTGTGCATGTGTTTTAACCCGAATAAGCAAGTTTTAGTCCGTGTAAGCATGTGTGCACACATGTTAGCAGCTGTGCGCGTGTTTGCGCTTGTGTGCGCGGCGCTCCCCCCTGAGGAAACAGAAAGGAAAAAGGAAGCACAACAAATAGTAGGAAGCTACCAGGGAGTATTAGCAGAGCTAGCAGGTGAAAACAATCAGAATCAGGCAATTACACAGGCAGTACACTAGCCCAGCTCAGCCTAGCACTTAAAACTCTGCCAACAACAGTCCATTATGTTTCTCACAACAGACACTGCAGTAATCTAATAGAAGTGAAAACTGAAAAAGCTTTACTGAGACAAAGAAATGTTAGGGGCTGCAATTGCTGTTATAAGGTGACATATGCAACATGCTGAGGGTGGTGACAATGGAAATGCTACTGGACAACCCACAGTGAGGAGACGGAGAAGAGTGTACAGGCCCAGGGTACCCTACCAGGGGCTACATGAGTTGGAGATAGTGGAGCGCTATAGAGTGGACAGAGACCTCCTACAGCAAATTGTTGAGCTGTGCAGGCCACGCCTCACACACAGAACCAACAGAGGGGAAGACATCCCAGTGGAAACCAATGTATGTGTTGGCCTAAGAATACTTGCAACAGGTACCTTCCAGAGACCAACTGGTGATATGATGGGGATATCACAGGCATCAACATCCAGGGTACTACACCAGTTCCTGGATGCCATGTCAGCACATGTCGGTGATCATGTATATTTCCCCAATTCCCATGAGGTATTGGCCAGCAATATGCGTCTCTTCCAGCAAATAGCGGAATACCCTGAGGTAGTGGGTGCAATAGACTGCATGCACATACGCATCAAAGCACCAGCTGGCGAACGGGGTAGGGTCTACTTCAACCGCAAGGGCTTCCCCTCCATCAACTGCCAGGTCATGTGTGATACCCAGGGCATAATACTGAATGTGTGTGCAGGCTGCCCTGGAAGCTACCATGATTCCCATATCTGGCATCTGATGCAGCTGTACCAGACATTTGCCAATGGGGACATCCCACATGGTCACTTAGTGGGGGATGCTGGCTATGCACTGGAGCCGTGGCTGATGACACCCATCAGAAACGCACACACACCTGAACAGGAACGCCATAATGAGGCACATGCACAAACACGTAATGTAATACAGCATGTGTTTGGGCTGCTCAAGTCATGGTTCCGGTGCCTGGACACATCTGGTGGAGCCTTGCAGTACTCACCAACTACATGTACCCAAATTGTCATGGTATGTACTATGCTACATAATATGATCCTGCGAAAACAGCTGCAGCAGGACCAGCATAGGCCTGGGCCAAACAGCCCCCCACCATTGCCAAGGCCATCGCAGGCAGAGCGTGACTCAGAGGAGGAACAACCTGAGCCTGCCCCAGTAGGCAGAAGGAGGCGTGCCCAGTATGCTTTGGCCTTGGCAAAGAGGCAACGCATAGCACATACACTGGCTCAGTAGGAACTCTGGAAATGATACCCCTCTCCGCACATAAAGTAAAAGGGATGCCTAAGTTGACACTACCTGCTTCCAAACATGTGCAGGGAGTGTAGTATGTGCATCCAACATAGGCAGCCCTGCAGCACCACCTAAGGCATGAATGCCATGTGTTAAGCAATATAAAGCAGTGCTAAACAGCAATTACCACCATGTAGTATATGCAAACAAAATCGCACACACCAACTAGCACAACTGTGGTCAATGTTGAGTAATATTGGGCAACGTCCAGCATTGTTGGTGAATATTGAGCAATGTCGGACAAGCCTGGTCTAAGTAGGGCATAGCTGAACAAAAGCCAACATGCTCATATATGCTTAACAGGCCCTTAAGCAGTCTGGTCTGCTCAGTATGAAAATATAAAGCAGTGATGGGCCTCGAACCCAGGATACTGTGCACTAAAGCCAAAGTACTGAACCACTAAACCATGACAGTATTGCAGCGGTCCATCTGCATGACAGAATGTTGATAAGTCTATGCAAAGTATTCCATGGAAACCCTGCAGGCACAGCATAATCCTTGTTGAGTTATGACACAAAGGTGAGTCCTGCAGTGAGTACAGAACCTGACTTCGACCACACACAGTATAAATGTTAATATTGGTCATGTCTGCACACATCAGCAAATGTAGTGGACCTCAGATAGCAACATACTGAAGGGTCACACTGGGCATGCTCACACACTTGAATAAATGATACAAATGTCAGGCAACAAAACATGGAATGGTAGAACTGGGCATGCTCACACACTTAGGCCATGTCTGAGTACAGCAGTGGGCCACGCATATCTGGCAGTTGCATGTGTTAACCCAGGAACCTGTCACTATACAGCAATCCACCCTGTGCACACAATTATATGACAACAGACACATCTATAATATAGTGGAACCCTGTCATAATCAAATATGTTCTGCAGATACCGAAGTTGTTCATGGAAACTGGTAAAGCAAAGATGATAAAGACCTGCAAACAGTATCAGCAATAAACATTGTGCATCATGAACATTAGCATAGGTTCAGAGGTCGATACTAGGCTATCTGCCCTAGGGCATGTACAAGCCTAGCCAGAGTGTGTTTGGCATTTGCAACCCTGGTAGATTACTACACTGTGTGTGTGAATAGTAGGTCACACAAGATAGTCCATGTATGTTTAGGCTAGTGTGCCTTTGTCTAGCAGGGACACAGAAGATATTCCAGGGGTAAATATACAATCACCCATACAGTCGTCAAGATGTCTCCAGTAGGTGGTCAGTGGGTGGCGCTGCCTATGTGAAACTGGGATTACATTCTGTAGTGAGTGGAGCCTCTGGGATAAGAATCTGTCCCTCCACAATGTCCTATTAACATCTGTGCTGAGGTATACGTCCCTGGAGTGTGTAGCTCCAAGGGAGTTGGATATCCTGAGGTGGAGCATGTCCAGTGATTCTGGTTTGGGTATATCTGTAAACAACAGGCACACATCATATCTGAGTAGGTGGTAAGCGACTGAGTAGAGCTGGAGTTACTGCATCTGAACTATGCAGGGCATCTGTGTGAGTCCCTAGATCTGCTTGGTGAGGACCTTCTGTGGCCAGTACAGTTGCTACAGGTGTCAGGTAAGGTACATCCCAAATATGGCATTGTAACCAAGCATGGATGTGATGAGTATAGGGGCACAATGACCTCACTCGATCTAGATGTGAAACCATATGGGATAAGGTGGTCCACATAGACGGTGTGTCCAACCACTTTGGCAATGTGAATGTTAAAGGCGACAGTACCAGGTTATGTTTCATACCATGCTGTCTGACAATAAGACTTGGAACAGACAACACAACTAGGGGAGTATCCTTATACATCACAGAGGTAATGTGTGGGCATGTTGTTACTCCCAAAGGGGATGACTATGCAACTAATGGCATTTAGCTGTAGGCCATGGCTCAGGCACCAGTCATCCATCTCTGTGAGACCCTGATTGAGTATGCATGTGGCAGCTGGAGAGTTGATCATGGCACCCAGTTTGCAGTCAAGTGCAAACATGTTCAGCAATATTCCCCCTGTAGTAGCCTGTACATAAGACAAATATATACTGAACAAGAGAGATCCTAGGACCAAGCCGTGTGGGATGCCATGTGTAACTGGTGTATAGTCAGACATGGCACCTGCAATTCTGACCATGTGGGTGCTATCCCTGATCTAGGTATCAATCCATTGTGTGAGACATGTGTCCATATTGACGCTGGTGAGCCTATGCATAATGGGCCAGTGAGTTATTGTGTTGAAGGGTTTTGCAAGGTTCAGGTAGGCTGTGTGGACAGCTGTCCCTATGTTGATGGACCTGTTAGCCATTTAAAGAATACAAACAGGTTCAAGAGGCAAGATCTGCCCACAACAATGCTGAAATGTGTAGGATACAGTGTCTGTAGGTTCCCGATGTCTATGTGTAGGAGTCCTATGACAATATGCTCCATAGCTTTGCAGAACAGGCTACATAGGCTTATAGGGCAATACTGTCTGTGGTCCATTGTGGCACCAACTCTGTGGAGTGGGACCACTGTCGCAGTACGCCATTCCTTGGGTACATATCTTGTCGTAACTCTGATATTGAACAGTGATGTAATGTGAGGGTTGCGTTTGTCGTGATGCTCATGTTATGATGCAGGCTGGGACACCATCTGGTCACATTGATACTGTGATGTACGCTGTGGGGAGGGCAGCACTCACCTGTTACTGTGTGATGTCAGGGAGGTTATACTCTGTTGGGATGGATAGTTGCTCCTTAGGGGGGATGGGTGGGAGACATCTGCACTGAACCTGTTTGCCAGGATGTAGGCAATGCCAGTGGGTTCAGGGTAGGTTTAGTCAGTATGCAGTAACTCACAGCATATCGGTGAGTGTCCACCCAGGTTCCTGACATAACTGAAGAAGGCCGTGTGATAGTCCTACGTGTCATTTGCAATTGTCTGGTAGAAGCGGCCCTTAGAAAAGTCCATGAGTGATTGTAGCTGTCTGCTAGTACAGATCACAGATGCCTTCCCAGTCTGGGATTGTGCTCTATCATGTAGTAGCTTCCTCCTGACATTGTACAGCTTATTAATGGCTGGGGTCTACCAGACAGGTCCCCTGCCATTGTAGTAGTGGGTCCTGTTGTTATTTGGGATAGCACAATCTATGCAGTCCACTAGGTGTCCATAGAATGTGTATGTAAAGGATGCAGCAGTGTGAGCCATATATTCCACTGTCTCAGGATCTCTGAAGGATACCACCCTGCTTTGGTGAAGTGAGATGTTGGCTCATGAGAAGTTCACCAAGATTACCCAGGATGGGTGTGTGGAGGGTATATGTATGTCCTGTGACATACATGTATGTTCTGACCTTACCAATGAGGGGTATATCGCTGGTGTGGAACATAGAGTCCCCATGTTGGTGATGAGCAGGTCCAATATGTATTCCCCCTTGTGGCTGTGCTGACTGGTTGTGCCAAAGCATATGAGTCCACAAATTGTAGTGACTGTTGGGTTAGGTTGTCGGGGCTTGAGTAGTATCCCCAGTCAATATTTCTGTATATGAAGTCACATAATATAATGGTGTTTGTGGAGACCTTCATATTCTCCATAGTTCCCATGAAAGCCGAGTGTGGTTCCTGAGTTTGGGAGTGTGTTCTGTATCAGGCAACAAACTGAAAGGCAGTATTGCACAATGGTAGTTGTATATGTATGGCCTGTGATGCTTTGTACAGTGCCACTAACCTGGAGGTGTGTGCATCTGTGATGTATAAGGATACTCCCCCTAGTTGTGTTGTCTGTTCCAAGTCTTGTTGTCAGACAGCACGATATGAAACATAACCTGGTAGTGCTAGTGTGCATAAGCTAGCCTGAACCAGGCGTATGTCAGTGCACAGATATTGCTCTCCTCCATACTGAGGAGAGTCCTGAGTGGCCACAATATGAGGTTAACACAACTGCTGTTGAGCAGCATTACCCTTAGTTTCATTTAACCTGTAACATCTATGGAGGTGGGTCTGTCTTCTGAGCCCTGCTTAAAAAGGCACTATGGTGGTAGCAAGAGCCTTAGCCAGCATACCAAAGTCCAAGGGTGACAGGTGCAAGCTGTTCATAGTGAAGCTACGTGGCATGGTGAGCATGTCACCATATGCTGACAGACACTGTATCCCCTATGAATGAAACAAATTTGTTAGCCAACTGTTAAATGTGATATGTGTGTCCATATACTGTGACATCATAATTGGTGGGTGTAAGATGCTAGACAAGGTCAGGGTCATACTGGCCTGGGCTACATGATCAGAGTGTACCTCCATGTATCATGTCATGTGGTCCAGGGAGTAACGTGGGAGGTTGCACACACCAGCATGGGCAATGATTGTGCCAGTTTTGTACTTGCTTTGGAGTGACCTGACTGCCTGTGTTATGCGGCAGATCCTGACACCCAACAGACAGCCCAAAGTGACTATTCCCTTGTCAGGGCTGGTGAGTGGTACGTCAGTGTGTCTGAACATAAGTGTTGCCTATTACAAGTGTATTAGGTGTGTTGTGTAGCCCGAAGGGCAGTGACTGTGTGGCACACTGACATTGTGAACTTTGTGATATGTGGGTATTGTAGTGGGGTAGCAGGTGTGTGTGTGTCTGCTTTGGAGGTCTCTGCTGCTTAGGTAGAGTACATTTATAGCATCCGAGTATGTCAATGTGTGCTAATGTAGTTTGAGTGCTGTTGCTAGAGGATATGTGAGACTGATATGTGGTGTGTGTGGATACCTTCACCACCTGATAGACTGTGCCAGTCATGGGACGAGAGAATTCAGCTCCCTGTATGTCTATATAGGTGCATCTCACACATATATCTGAGTTTGTCGGGAGGAGGAGAGAGTTGTCTGTGTACATGAGGCAGATGTGACATTGTGTCAATATCACAATATCCACCAGCTGGACTGAAGAGTACACACAAAACTGACCCCTGGACATGCCAGGATATTATCATGACATACTCTGTAGCCTGATCACAAAGGATCAGTAGGGTGTTAAGCATGTAAAAGAGTATAACAGGGATTAGTGCTCATGTTCGTTAGTGTTTTGTAAAGAGGAGCTGAGAATTACTCCAGACTGAATCATGACACCTCCTTCAGCTATGTCATAAATATCAATGTACACCCATATATGTCCTGAGTCGGGGCCAACTGTACCTGAGTGTCAATGCTGACATCATGACAGACAGACCCATATGTGCATACCCATCCCCCACTGACAATAGTCCACATCATCATACCAGGAGATATCACATGTAGAATTGATGAGCAGCTACCCCACTGCCAGAAGCATGGCAGCAGGTGGAATGCACTGATTCCCAATATGTGTCATGCACAAACTACAGAACAAACAGATCATGCACCTGAACAGTCAGCTGAGCCGCACCCCCTACACATGATGAGGAACTGTTGAATGTGTCACAGCTACATATGGCACTCCCCACAAGTGTTGGTGCACAACACACCACGGGAAGTCAAGTCCAGTAAGCCTATGAGGTCTGATCTGCAAGGTCATGGAGTCCATCATGGTTGCAGTCATAAACAGAGCTATTGGAAGCTGACACACACACACAACCCTACCAACTGTGGTATGTTCATGTGTGGATCATGGTTCCCAAACATGCTAGACTGTTTGCAAGGAAGCCACCTAGGACATACATCAATGAACACATCTACACATGTGTCACATAGACTTTGAATAGCCCTTTATCAGCATCCCAGACACATGTAGTATCCACAAAACCAAGAAGCTGTGCATAAATATGTGTTGACATATGATGGAATGTCAATGTGTCCACAGATATATCACACAAGGTAAGGATTCTGAGGTCATGTTCAAGCTGTTGACACCTGCTGACCCACATGGACCATTCCTGGAATGGCATAAAACAAAGTGTACACACATCACCATGTCCAGTCTGATGATGTCACCATCCTATAAATACAGCAGGAGAAGGGAAACCAGCCAGTAAAGCAAATAGCGTGCCGTGTTAATGCATTTCTTTCCAGTATGATAAAATAGTTAGGTCGGAGTTTGAATCCTGCAAACAGTGAGTGTGTGTGTGTGTGTGTGTGTGTGTGTGTGTGTGTGTGTGTGTGTGTGTATGTGTGCAATTGTCTTTGAACGGAGTGCCCTTTTTGGAGACTGTGAAAACACACTAAAGGAGGTACATTCCTCTTTGGAAAGTCTGATGATGTCACCATACTATAAATACTGCAGGAGAAAGGAAGCAGCCAATAAAGCAAATAGCGTGCCGTGTTAGTGCGTCTCTCTCTAGTATCATAACATACTTAGGTAGGGGTTTGAATCCTGCAAACAGTGTGCATGTGTGCAATTGTCTTTGAAAGGAGTGACCTTTTTGGAGACTGTGAAAATACATTAAAGGAGGTACATTCCTCTTTGGAAAGTCTAATGATGTCACCATCCTACAAATACTGCAAGGGAAGGGAAACAGCCAAGAAAGCAAATAGTGCACCGTGTTAGTGTGTTTCTCTTTATTATCATAACATAGTTAGGTAGGGGTTTGAATCCTGCAAACAGTGATTGTATGTATGTATGTATGCAATTGTCTTTGAAAGGAGTGCCCTTCTTGGAGTCTGTGAAAACACACTAAAGGAGGTACATTCCTCTTTGGAAAGTCTGATGATGTCACCATCCTACAAATACTGCAGGAGATAGGAAACAGCCAGTAAAGCAAATAGCGCGCCATGTTAGTGCGTCTCTCTCTAGTATCATAACATACTTAAGTAGGTATTTGAATCCTGCATGTGTGCAATTGTCTTTGAAAGGAGTGCCCTTTTTGGAGACTGTGAAAACACACTAAAGGAGGTACATTCCTCTTTGGAAAGTCTGATGATGTCACCATCCTACAAATACTGCAAGGGAAGGGAAACAGCCAGTAAAGCAAATAGCGCACTGTGTTAGTGCGTCTCTTTCTAGTATCATAACATAGTTAGATAAGGGTTTGAATCCTGCAAACAGAGAGTATGTATGTATGCAATTGTCTTTGAAAGGAGTGCCCTTCTTGGAGACTGTGAAAACACACTAAAGGAGGTACATTCCATTTTGGAAAGTCTGATGATGTCACCATCCTACAAATACTGCAGGAGAAGGGAAACCAGCCAGTAAAACAAATAGTGCGCCATGATAGTGCGTCTCTCTCTAGTATCATAACATAATTAGGTAGGGGTTTGAATCCTGCAAACAGTGAGTGTGTATGTATGCAATTATCTTTGAAGTGTGCCCTTTTTGGAGACTGTGAAAACACACTAAAGGAGGTACATTCCTCTTTGGAAAGTCTGATGATGTCACCATCCTACAAATACAGCAGGAGAAGGGAAACCAGCCAGTAAAGCAAATAGCGAGCTGTGTTAATGCGTCACTCTCTAGTGTCATAATATAGTTAGGTAGGGGTTTGAATCCTGCAAACAGTGAGTGTGTGTGTATGTGTGCAATAGTCTTTGAAAGGAGTGCCCTTTTTGGAGACTGTGAAAACACACTAAAGGAGATAAATTCCTCTTTGGAAAGTCTGATGATGTCACCATCCTACAAATACAGCAGGAGAAGGGAAACCAGCCAGTAAAGCAAATAGCTTTTGGAGACTGTGAAAACACACTAAAGCAGGTACATTCCTATTTGGAAAGTCTGATGATGTCACCATCCTACAAATACAGCAGGAGAAGGAAAACGAGCCAGTAAAGCAAATCGCGCGCCGTGTTAATGTGTCTCTCTCTAGTATCATAATATACTTAGGTAGGGGTTTGAATCCTGCAAATGCTGACTGTGCGTGTGTCACTGTTGGTCAATACGGTGTGGGTTTTGCATTTACTATGGTATGACATAGTATGATGACAACAGTAAGTGCATTGCAGACATCAGGTATATGCGTGGCAAATATATATGTGTACATGTCCCCTCAATCACTACATAGGTGTGAAGCCTGCATACTACACGAATACATTTGTTTCCATTGACAGGTTGTACCGCTGCTTCTCAGATCATAGGTCACATATGTATATATGTGACATGGCCATCCACTGTCGTGTTCTGTGGCCAAGGTCATCTGTGGCACACACACCCATGACAGTTACTTAAGAGTAGTGTGAGTGAGGGTATATGCCTGGGGTATATGTCAGACATGGTCATACACAACAAAGTCTGCCAAGAATGGACAGTCTTTATAGGTGTACGACTGCCTTGTGGATATGCATTCAGGCCTCTAATGTCTTATGTGATACACCTTGGGACTCCACAATACCTATGGATATGTGGATACCAAGGGACACACGACATAATGTGCGTCTGTATGTACACAATGGTACCCGACATACATGTTGAGGGCTACCACCTGTGTGGTACTGACGGGATAGTATGTTTAGTACATGAGGATGACTATGCCATAGTCGGCTTACTGCTATACAGCATGTATCACACAACAGGTATCTGTCTGTATGATACCATTGTGTAGGATATGCATCCCATCCAGAGAATGCATTGTAGGCCAATCCATGCATTCCCAGATTTGGATGGACACATCCCTAGTGTGTCTGCATGTACCTAAGGGGGCTATATGACACACAGGTGTGGTCACAGTAATGGGTGGCGGTCATCACCACTGGTTAGTGTTATAGTGTAGCACCGGAAGGATCCAATTGATATTAGGTTCCCTACTACTGTGTGTCATTTGTCAGGACATCATCCAATGATTGCTTATAGTCATGCTGTTGAGGTTGTGTATACTACCAGACCGCAAATCATTAACTGATATTAACGGTATCACCCGCAGCATAGTGTCAACCCATGCCATACACACGTCTACACATGTTAGTACATAACTGTAGTAGAATGCATACTGGCCATTGAAAGATGCTATGAGATGTTAACAATGTGTACGACAGGGTATGCCACATGTCCCATGTGTCCACTATGCACGTACATCCAAACAGTGCATACCTACCATGTTCACAGATGTACACTTGCTAATCTGTACTGCACACATCACACACGTACTGTCCACTCACTAACACATGCTGGCAACACATCACACATCAGCCAAGTGGCACATGGGTGGATAATACATACTCAGACCTAACAGTGGTGTAAACAATGCTACATTGACAATCAGAGCTTTGATGCATAATGTCTGCTCAGATATACCTACAAGGATGTAGTTAGACTTCCTTGTTGACAACTTGCTATTATTGCGACACTGCTATAGTGTCACCCTGTGCATCAGCACCATGTTAGCCTGTCCCTCTGTCAATAATGCAGATGACAGGAGGTGGCACAGGTATCATCATATGCACAGGGCGTTTTGTTGTTTGCCAGAGCCTGACATTGACCCATCCAATTGACATGTCTGTGTGTGTGTGTGTGTGTGTGTGTGTGTGTGTGTGTGTGTGTGTGTGTGTGTGTGTGTGTGTGTGTGTGTGTGTGTGTGTGTGTGTGTGTGTGAGGGACAACAGTACAGCATGGGCCAATGTTGATGCAATGTGTGTGTGTATGTGTGAGCCCTAGTTGTTTGCTTAATGTGTGTGTGTGTCTGCATGCACACAGCTCCACCATGTGGCTGCCATATACGGTGGTTTGTGGGACAGCCACAGACTGTACCTGCTTGGCTGTACAGATCACTGTCTCCGGCCACGGACACAGTACCTGTGCCTGGCAGGGGTGCTACGGACAGTATCGGGTACCAACCCTGACTGGGTACTGTCATCAGAGGCAGAGGTATGATGACTGGACCCATGTCCCTGCTGGGACTGGCCAGAGCCACGTGCACATGGTCTACTGGGATGGAAAATGGACAGGCCAGCCCCAGCATTGCTGTGGCTGGTACTGCCACTATGGGAGCAGCTGTGAACTGTGGGCCATCCGCGACCACTGCCAGCTGTTGTTGTTGCTGGCATGCGTCCGCGTCAATGTCGCAACCGTCCTGCATTGTCCTGGCTCGAGGAAGACATGTTGTGGAGGGCATCTATTGTCTCCCCCCAACTTCTATCAATGACCTCGGTGTACATCTGGATGGCACCGGCAAGGTCATGGATGCTGTCATTGATAGCGGTGTAATGTGCCCTCTGCGCCCTAAGTCCCTGCCTGGTGTACCGTTCCATACGTGCCTGAGCCTGCATTACAGCCCGGAACATAGTGGTCGTCGTAAGACCTGTGAGGGCACACCTGCCAGGGGCAATACGTCCAGTGGTGCTCCCCCAAGAACCACTGGACCTCCGGCTTTGTGGTACCATTCTGGGTCTACAGCTATGGCTGCTGTGAGGTGATGCAAGTTCCATGGGTGCCACACTCTCCTGGTCAATGCCAACTGTATGCTGTCCCTCCCCTATGACCAGTGGTGGTGAGGGATGTAATGGCAGTATGAGTGTGCGCATAAATGGGGTTGAACGCTGTGTACTGTCTATTGGCAGACCAACGACAGACCCTGTCAAATCTCCCTGTGCCAAAATACATGTGTCATCATCACCACTATCCGTGGCAGTGGCTTCAGGTCGCCTGCTGCTTTCGCCAACCCCTACCTCAGCACCTGTGAGAGGAAGACAGGAAACACACGTTACAGTCTGCACATGCACACATGCACACATGCACACATGCACACATGCACACATGAACACATGCACACAGGAACACATGCATACAGGAACACAGGAACACAGGAACACATGCACACTCCTCACTACAGCAGATACACACACACAACAGAAATCCAAATCATACTCAATACTAGTTGAAGGTGGGTGACAGTATCACAAGGCAAACAGTCACGTCACACATGTCAGCATGCAGAATAAGTGTTGATCAAGTCCATGCAGTGTGAGTGTAGACAGCCATAGTTAATGACAGTGTACATGGCTGTGGTGCATGTGTGTACATGTTCAGTGATTGCTACACCCTGGAACACAATGTGTACAAGGACACAACATTTCCGTGCAAGTATTATAAGCTCTGCAATGTCCTGTGCAGCATCACACACAGGTATACATACCATGGCTGCATGTGTTATCTGTGTGTCACATGGATTTCCATGTCTGATTGCAGTGTCTGTGTCTGTAGCAGATAATTGTGGACACAGGTGTAGCACATGCATGCTATGTACACACACAGGATGAGTGGTGCATGTATACGTGATGTGATACCAATCCTGGCCATGGCCATTGTAACAGTATGGGGTGTAGTACCATTAGCCATCATCATCTTGCATCATGTGGTCATGCAAGGCCATTAAAGTGTGCTAGACCACCGCCTAGCATGCTGTACCTGAACCCCAGTGCCGTGGCTAAGTTCACAATTACACAGCTACATTGCACAAGGGTGTGTGAGGTGCCCAATAGGGAGCATTGTCTAACGTGACTGTGTTATGTGTTGAGGAGTGTTGCACAGCCCCATGCTAGGCCCCTACCCCTCAGGTATATTATGTGTGGTGTGTGGATGACATGTGGGATACTGAAGTGTGACCTGTCAGCGGGTGTCCGGTTACACTATGTGTAGCATGTTGAGGTGTACTGCGTATGACAAACGTGTTATGTTGTGTACATGTGTGTCAACTATGCCTATCCAATGTGCAGTACAGTGTTGCCACATTTGTGTCTGATGCTCTGTACATTGCATGAGATTGAGGCAGCTACTGACTTTACTGAGATGTTTCACGTCTCACAGCAAACATGCACAGCATGCATTATGCGTAGGTGTGTTATGTGTACATGCCCTACACCTCACCTATGACATGCACAGTTCAATACCAAGTTTAAAGTGTTAACACACTCACCAGCATGTATCGTCTGCCATGCTGTCACACCAGAGGGACCTGCAAGAATATGACACAGTTTGTCAGTGGCCACAACTGTGGCATTGCTACTGTGAGTGTGCTAAACTACAGTAGAACAACAGGCATAGGTGTACAGATACTATTCAAATTATCAGTATTGCACACAATAGGTAGCACAACTGCTAAACACAGTACACATCTCACATATGCATAATCTAACAATACAGGTAACAGTAGTCTACATCTAGGGCATGTTACCTGTACGGTCCATGTCACCATGCTGGGTGGCTCTGGCCTCCATGACGACACATGTCTGATGTTGTTTCTGCTGTAGGCCAGGAGCCACCACACTTAGCAGCAGTTCCTCCACTCTGGTGAGGGGGGATGTATGGCAACCCCACCACCTGTGGCAAGCTGTTGTCTGTGGATATCAGATGCACGCCGCCAGACATGTCTAATTAAATCATTGCAGTGATGGCGTACCTGCTCATATGTCCAGTTATGCATGCCTATGTCATTTACCCGACAAACAAGTTCTTGCCACAGTGCAGTACGCTCCTGCTGGTGCTGGCTGGCCCTGGAAAACAGCAGGGTATAGTGCTGAACCAGGCTGTGGATTTCCTGTTCCTCTGCAACTGTGTAAGAGGGATTCCTGTGATGAGCCATAAGCCTGGAAGACAAGTAAACGATATGTGTGAGCAAGTCATGTGGCACACTTAACATTATACAGTACAGATATCAGTTAATTGCCATATATAGCATCTGTTCATCTGTCAGAGGATACACACATTCAATACCACATATCAGTGCTCAGCCCACAACTGGCTGACAGTGCCTGCCACACTCCATATAACACACCAGTATACACCAGTACTCGGCACACTGTTTGGGATCCAATGCACAGCCTTGCCAGGGGGGTACATATCAAGCTAATGCATGCAGAAATATGTCATCCATTGCAATGAATGTGAAGTACAGTTACAGTATAACCAGTAACCCACCCTAGTCGTTGATGCCATACCCCTACCTAACATATGTGCACAGTTGTTAATATAGCTGGCATACTGCTGTAACAGTGTATACATGTTGCTAGGTACACACGCAAACCCTGCATCACACATGTGATTGCGGACATAGTACAGGCATCATTACACACACATCAGACATTCATACAACACACAAATGTATGCTGACACAGATGAGCATTTCCTGTGTACCTTACAGTACTGTGTGCCCCTACTTACAGATACCTATGCTTCAGGTATGTAATCTGTGCAGACTACAGGAAACATACAAGACAGTGTTACCAGGGAATGTGAACATACACCATACTGTGCTGTTTAGGCCTACAGCTTCAGGTGGTACAACGGTTCAAATGTCGGCTGGATTCACCAGCAGTACCACTTACTGAGTATACATGTATTGCTTCAGCCTATGATGGGACACCACAGTTGTACACAAGGAACCACGTCACAACATATACCATCCTACTATGTCTGCATCCCAATAACTGACGCATCTTACTCTGGCCTCACACCTAGACACAAACGACCATGACAGAAACAGCCTCACACTAAGCTATCACACCATTACAGACCTTGCACACATTCACTGTCACACTCATTCCACCTCACATAGCAGGTATTGCACTGTCTACATGTCTGTGTGCATTGTGTCATAAGTAGGTAATACGCTATTGGCCCTGGGGCCTACAGCAGGCTAGCCATATGCTACCCTGGCCTTTGACACACATGTAATTAGATTTCAACTCCTCCTGTCAACCGGATACACAGAGGTGATTCCCAGGGCGTGTTACCTATCCCCCCAGACAATCATCAGGGGTATGTATGATATCTGCTACTGAGGAGCCTTGTTTGTTCATGCTGGGTGGTTTACTCCAGAGTATGGCATATTTGCCAATAGGAGCCTATCCCTCCAGCATGTGCTGTTTAGTGAGGTTGCGGGGATTAGGGACCTAGGCCATGTAGCCCAGTGGGATTGTGAGGTATTTTAACATGGTGGTTGTCTGACTGCTATGGGTGTGGCATTCCTCTGTATGTTCGGCAGAGGTAACCTCTGGGTGGCCGGTATGCAACGCACTGTAGCTGTGGTTATGTGAGTCAGTCTGCATAAGGTATGTGTTTCAGGGCAGTATTACCCGTTGTGAGGTATGTCTGTGGCCTTTCCACTTGCTGTAGTTGTCATGTGAGGTACATACCACATGGGGCATTGTGATGAGTACAGGGGAACACTGACCTATATTTCCGTACATGACACATTGTTTGTGATGACATGTACCACTTAGACAGATTACAAGACTAGTGTGGCACTGTGAATATCAAAGGGGAGGCTACTGTCCACCTGTGTCCCATGTTCCCTTCTGACACCTTCAGTGTTAGTCAGGCAACCACCTGTCTGGTAGTTAGTGGGTAAAGTGTTTTGGAATGGGGTATGGCACTGCAGTATCAACACTGGTGTTCAGTCCATGTCTTGGTCACCAGGTACCTGTTGCAATACGCCTGACCCTGTGTCTCCCTCTCTCACTATATATATATATATATATATATATATATATATATATATATATATATATATATATATTTATATATCACTCTATATATACATATATATATATATATATATATATATATATATATATATATATATATATATATATATATCCATATATATCTGTATATATCTATATATCTCTATATATATATATATCTATATATGTATATATCTATATATATCTATATACGTATATACGTATATATCTATATATCTACATATCTATATATCTATATATATCTATATATATATATATATATATATCTATATATATATATATATATATATACATATATATATATATATATATATATATATGTATATATACATATATATATATATATATATATATATATATATATATATATATATGTGTATATACACACATATATATATATATATATATATATATATATATATATATATATATATATATATACACATACTTGTAAACATCCACTGCTGTACATATACATGCACATATATGCACATATACTGCCCACCTTTCATGGTGGGAATATCAATTATGGAACAGTTGTGAGACATACAATTATGTAATAATATTGCACAGTGTTGTGCAGAATGCATTTCGCTGTCCTCAGGCCATATAGCCATAGCAGACCTCACTGGCTGTAACTCAGTCCCACAGCATTTAACCACCACATGACATATACCTGCACTGCTTGCTCTTTTCAATGCCACACACTACAACCTACATAGATATGTGCACATAGCAACCTTCAAATACATATATATGTCCAGCCTTCACTAACAGTTGCAGTATGTCCCTTGCCCTATGCACATCTGCATATACATATAGATACGGACTGCTACCACATAAGGAGTGTTCACAGTATGTAGAGTACCCTTCAGACACATCATTTGGATGCCAACAAATACATCAGTGTTACATACCTTACCTTTGTATTTCTCACCTCAGTCTGTTGTACCTGTTGATGTTTTCTTTTTTTTTTTAGGTTGGTGTCTTCAACTACCTCTGTTTGTTTTTTTTTTTGTTTGTTTGTTTTGGTTGGTTGGTGTCTCCAACTGCCTCTGTTTGTTGTTTTTCTTTTGTTTTGGTTGGTGTCTCCAACCGCTTCTGTTTTTTTTTTTTTTTTTTTTTTGGGTTGGTATCCCCAACTGCCTCTGTTTGTTGTTATTTATTGGGTTGGTGTCTCCAACTGCCTCTGTTTGTTTGTTTGTTTGTTTGTCTGTCTGTCTCTCTAGCTCTCTCTCTCTCTCTCTCCAGTTGCTGCAATGATATTATTGCATGTGTGGACAGCAAGTACAGGCTGCTTTTGTATGTATCTGCACATGTGCATGTGATGGCCTCTGCACCAATTAGTGCCCACCATTTAGTAATTGCATGCAGCCTGCTGTGTGGTAATTGCAGTTCTCCCTGTGATTTCAGGACACTGCTATAAAATGATAGGTTAGGTAGGCATAGGCCTTTCAGTTTTGCAAGGTGGGGACCATGCTTGTTTGCTGTGGACACTGTTGTGTCAGTCAGAAGGTTGGTATTTGTCTTGTATCTGAAGCTGGGTTGTAGCCAGTGAAATGCATGTTGTACTGAAACCTGACTGTTGCTTCTTCCAGTACACTCTTCTCAGTGTGTAAGTTTACTCACACCTCCTAATGCTAACACTGGATACATGGGAGTATGTACTTTCATTTGGAATTAGGGAATTAACTGGCATACAACAGTAGTTATTGCAATGTATTCCTATGGCTTTCCTATTTTCTCTTTACATTCACTCCTTGTATTGCATGTTATATTTCTTGATTGCAATGTATTCCTATGACTTTCCTATTTTCCCTTTACATTCACTCCTTGCAATGCATGTTATATTTCTTTCAGCACCAAGTTATTGTATATCTGCTGAGGGCTTAGTGGTACATCATGCAGACTGGTGAGTCCAAGGTCCTGGGTTCGAGACTTACAAGGGTATTTTTATTTTGCTGCTGAGCAATACAAGGGCCTTGTCATACAGAGTGACTAAGGCACTTTTAAGCAGTTGTAAGCGGGTTGGCGTGCGTTTGCACGATGCTTAGCAATGCTTAGCTAAGCGCACACAAGCTCACAGTCGCGCACCCCCGCTAACTACTGCTTAAAAGTGCTTACTCCCGCTAACCCCTGTGCTAATTTCTTTTAAAGAAAAGAAAATGGAGAGATAGGAAAGTGGTGAAAAAGGGGGCACAGAGAGGGACAGACAGTAGGAAAACAAGCTCGGGATGTGCAGGAAGGGTGTAGGGCAGGCCTATAGCTGCCCATTTCTTTAACAGAAACAGCTGTGCATATGTTGAAAATTTGGAGTGAGTTGTGAGACCTTCCACCCCTGAGAGAGGGGTGAGGATAACATAGTTTGTTGCACTGACAATTAGAATTATCAGTGTACATGTCCTATGGACATGTGTGCAAAATGGGAAGCTATGTATGGGGCATAATTTTTTCGGGTACAGATTGCCCCCCCCCTTTTTTTCAGGTGAGAGTGGTAAGTGAGGTAGGGGAAATAGGTATATTTGGGGAGGTAGGTTGGGGAGGTAAACAGACAAGACAAACAAGATGCATACAGGGGCAGAATTTGACACATGGGGTGGGTGAACACAATTGACGGGGAAGGTTGTTTGGAAATCGCAAGCCCATGATCCCACAGATGGTAACAGTGGAACTGAGATCCCCACCCATGGGCAGTCACCACTGTGCCTTCACAGCCCCGGGGGTGGCTGTGCTGGGGGCTGAGTAGGACTGGCAGGCTCACCCGTGAGACGCGCCACTCTCGCCTCAAGCTGGTGTAGGGGATCAGCGACTGAACGCTGGATCTCCCTACGCACCACAGCCCAGACCCTTCAAAGGGTGACGGGTGGCCCTTCTCCCCCCACATTTGCATGGGGGGGACGAGCCCCATCCCCTGCAGTGCTTCCACCCGAAGGTGGCACAGGATCAATGGAGGAGGGGAGTCCGGGCTGGGCACCAGAGCCACTGGTGCCAGGTGCACTCGCCAACTGAGGAGGGACAGGTGGGTCCGCTGGGACCGGCCTTCCCATACGTTCTGTGATTCGGTGTGTTTTATTACAACATAAACAACAGCATTCCAGATTAGTTGTAACAGCATTTAGTAATATTCCTATTAACCCAACACACCACAGCTCCAACAATTGAACAGCAAACATAACACATGCATATATTGAACAACAGTGGTTATTCCAACCGCATGCAGGGATGTTTGGTAGCAACAGGCCACCATGAACGTGGTGTTTGAACAGGGCACATGCATCAACATGAGTGCAAATATTTATGGAACAATAGGACATATATCCTGACAAATATTTAAGATTACACATACCCATTGAGGTGCAGAATTGCATGGTTTATGCACAAACAGTAGGGTGTAGCAAAAACCTCCATTAACATCTTATAAACACTTGTACTCTACACTACATTCCTAGTGACTGCAGGTGTATATTCCCTACATGTATTATTACACTTGCCACCATGCATTAGGTTGTGTAGTGGGTTTGGCTAGTTCAATCTATACTTGACCTATATCTCACATACTAACTGTCCAGGATGCAGATGTTACTGCTACATATTTCATGGTTGCATTTATATTTCTTTATCTACATATCTGGATGTTTTCACATGACATTTTCACTTCTAATTGTACAGAACCCTGCATTTATTGAAGCACACTTACATTTCTGGGGAACATATTAGCATGCTACTCGTGTGCCAGATTTACTTATGCATGTCAGCCAGTAAGTGTCTGTTGAGGACTGTATATTTACTTCACAGCTACTAGCACTTCCATCACCCACTTTAGATGGGACTGCAGAACTCTGGGTTGCCAGCACTTTCTAACACATTACTATTTGTATAATGCAAGGGTACAACAACATTTCATACTAAGTGAAACAGACACACTCTGAGTTTTAGACCTTTATTAATGACATTACACACTTTTCCACAGGCTCACTCCTTTATTTGTTTTAACGGTATATATGGCAGACATGTTCACGACATATTATACCTTTATTAATAGGTTAGCACACTCTTTTTTCAGGCTCACTCACATATTATTTTATATGACAGTGCCTGCAGAGATATTATTCCAGACATTTGTTACCTTTCTTAATGGGTTACTACACTATTTTTCTGCATCTCATACATGTACATGCAGAGAACTTATTCATTCCATTTTATGGCTGTATTATTGGACTACAACACTTTCTTTCATGCTCTCTCCCATATTTTATATAACAATACATGCAGAATAATCACTAACCTGCCTGGTGGCGCAGCCTTAGCAGCCTATCAGCATAGGCTTGCTGACTCATAACACTGTCACCTGCAGCTGTAAAGTAAATGAATGGATATTGAGACATTCTTATCCGTTATACATACTCCATTTTAAATCCTTACATACTGAATTCCATGGCTACATACTCAGTTGTGGGGCATCCCGCATCCCACGAGCCTCCTGTATCCACTGGTTCAGGCAGTCCTCCTTTCGTCTCTTCAGGTTCGCATGGTGGTGACAGACCTGCTCATCAGTCCGGGGAATGCCTTTGGCACTGGAGAGGTCACGAGCTAACTGGTTCCAAGCCTCTGCCTTGTACTCCGTCCCTTGGAACTGGCCCTGCAGGAGTCTTGCCTCGTGATGGTGGACTAGGAGCCAAACCATGTATTTGGACTCCTCGATGTCCCATCTCTGCACTCGGAAGCACGCTCCCTCTCCAACACCAGACATTCTGACCATAGATGTGAGCTTCAATCAGTTATGGCGTGTATTCCCGCCTGTGGGGCTTAAATATGCCGCATTCCCCACACTTTTTTGTGATTGGCCATTTTGTAAAATTCTCGGCTGACTGCAGACCTGCTTAGTAATGGTTAAACTACCATTCCTGAGTTTATGAATGTTAATAGTGGCTGTTTCCTTTATGTTGTCATGGCTTAGTGGTTCTGTACTTTGATTATGATGTAAAGGGTCCTGGGTTCAAACCTTGTCATTCTTTAATTTTAATACTCTCTAGACAGGCTAGGGGGTGTGGCTGCATTTAATCAACTTAGCTCTACGTTGCTCCCCTGTGCCCTACGGTGCCCTGGTTGGCGCGGCGCACACATCAACGCAAACACATTGCGCTGGGAAAAGCACTTTTAAACATTGGGCAACTCTATTGTGCTGGGTAAAGCACTATTACACTATGGGCAACTCTGTTTAGCTGGGTGAAGTGCTATTAAACTATGGGCAACTCTGTTTAGCTGGATAAAGTGCTATTAAACTATGGGTACCTCTGTTTAGATGGGTAAATCGCTATTAAACTATGGGCACCTGTGTTTAGCTGTGTAAAATATTGCTTAACAGCAGGCTATTATATATCTGGGTCTTTTCAAAATATATATTTTGTTCGCTGATACATTGGCCATGTCACTGCTTTTAATAAAATTTTAATCATATTTGTCTGGTATTATTTCAAATACTGATTTAAAACATAAATAAGAAGGGGAGTGGTGGGACTCAAAACGTGAATGCCTTCTCTTTGTGCATACGCTCTACCATTACGCAATTGCTATTTGGATTAACTTGCATAAGTAGTTCTTATACGCTCTTCAATGTCACAATTGCTAACTGTGGTTAAGCAATGGGCACACCCGCGCAAACAAGTGCAAATACGGGCAGCTATATCGTGGATTTAAAAAAATATATATATTTTCCGTTTTATAACACTGATGGGGGTTTACAGTGTCAGGGAGTGTGGTGTTGGGTGCAAGTACATTTGAGCGGACTCACTCTTGTCTGTTGACATTATGCTTTTTAAAACCTTGCAGGGGCGTGGACTTTTAGACTGCTCGGCAGTCGGACACGCCCCCTGCTTGCCTACTCAGTCTGTGTAAGAGTTACGGATGAGTCAGCGTGCCCTCATGAATATTCATGGCACGTTGATGTCATACCGTTCAACTGCAGCCTCCGAGTAAGACATATTAAGTCTTACACGGAGGTTTCATGAATCCGGCCCTATGTGTTTCCATTTTAAACATTTGTCGTATATCATGTTCACACATTCTTTCAAAAGTCTGTATGACAGGATGTAGTGGAGGATTAAAGAGACTAGGTTTCTTACATAATTCCCTTCCTATATGTAATTCAGAATTATCTTTGAAAAATATTTTTCAAACATGTTGTATCATGCAATATTCTGACATAGTTTTTCAGAACAGCCTTGCGAACATTTTTGAAAAAGGTTTGTCCTATGTCCCTAGTAGGAAGGGCACACTAGACGAAATTCTTATTAATTTAAAGTTATTTACACGTAAATTAAATGTAAAAATATTTTTTCAAAGATAATTCTGAATTACATATAGGAAGGAAATATGTAAGAAACCTAGTCTCTTTAATCCTCCATTACATCCTGTCATACAGACTTTTGAAAGAATGTGTGAACATGATATACGACAAAAGTTTAAAATGGAAACACACAGTGAAATGCAAGGTAACCTAAATTTACAAGAATCACAATTATTAAATGCGGTCTGCAATAATAGAAATATACGTGTTATGAAACCAGACAAAGGGGGTGGTTTAGCTATTATAAATGTTAATACATATGTAGAAAAATGCTTGGGTTGCTATATAATGACACATATACAGAAATTAGCTTAAATGAGAAGAACATTCTTTATAGAAAAGTTGATATGGTCTTGGATGAGCTTTTATTTAATAGGGAAATTAGTTTGGAGGAACATAATTTCATGTCAGTTAAAAATCCAAAAATCCCAACCATATTCGGTATACCCAAGCTACATAAAGACCTTGTTGACCCCCCTTTTCATCCTATTGTGGATGAAAAAGCTTCAAAGACTTATTTTATAGATGTACAATTAAAAGACATTTTGTTAAACTGTACATGGATAGTAAAGAACTCTTGGGATCTCCTTAAAAAACTTGACAAAGATATGTATACAGATGACCTGTCCTTTATTACCATGGACATTAGGGACCTTTTCTCAGTGATCCTGCATGATACATGGATTGAGTGGTTTTATCTATATTTATGTAGATATACCACTATTAGACATGACTGGATCTTAACACTTAGAACTTTGATGGAACTAATACTTGATACAAATGTCCTTGTTTTTGAGGGACAATTATTTAAACAAGTAAAAGGAGTAGCAATGGGAGCCATTCGTGCTCCCATTTTTGCAAATATTGTCTTAGCTTTCTGGGAAAGGGAGTTTGTGTTTACTAGTACTTTTTCGGGGTACTGGAAGTATTATTGCAGGTACCTTGATGATGTTCTTATATTCTGGGACAATAGTGAGGAAGAATTACAGCACTTTTTGTCCTTTTTCAAAGAAAGTACAGCCTTCCTTGATTTTACACACAGTCTTAATAAAGAGGCTATTAATTATTTAGATATCACAATTTCAAAGGTAGAGAAAGCGAAAAGCCACCAGCCGGATATAAAACGTAAATTATTTTATTTGAAACAATGAACTTGTAACTAAACAAACTTAAAATAGGCAATCGAATAACTTCACATACACAAACGATAAACCATAAGCGCTTTCGTTTAAAAAGTTTTAAACTTCATCAGATAATCAGTTAAATTACATCACTTCCTTATATAACCTTCTCATTTTTCAAAAAATCCTGCTCACATGACTCATACAACTCGGGTATGCCCAATGATGAAAAAATGACTGTTTGAAAATATTTTGATTTGTCTCACATATATATTAAGTTCTTATATTGCATTAAGAATTATAATTCTTCTTTTAACATTTATGCATACTTAAAATAACTGATAGTATTAATATATACTATTAAATAAATTCTATAAAATAAGCAAAAAAGTAGCAAAGGTCTGGCTTTAAACTGTCCAGCAGGCATAAATATCCAGGCAGAATCCAATAATATTGAGCATCTCTATTTTATTCAGCACAAGCGCTTTCACAATAGCTTCATCAGGTGCATACTGATAAATGAATAAATAAAATGCACATCTTATATAGTCATCACAATCACATGACATCAATTAATATTTAAAGTGAGACAACATACTAAAAACTTGCCACAAAATACAATACATAAAAACATATAAAACACTATTATGTGCATAGTTAAAATACACAAATAGATCATTTATGTAAACATCTCTTTTGTAAAATGGGTTTTAACGGTATATACTATATTATATAAAATCACTATAAACATTACATATGGTATCAGTATACTTGGAAACAATAATAAATAAATTTAATATACACTACTATTTCATTTATACTAAAAAACCTTCTTAAATTATTAATTAAATATATTAATACTTTCATTATATAAAAATTAAAAACCTATAAATACATAATTTTACAAAAAACTTATTTTTACCATTCTAGAAATCTATAAGACATATTAAATGATATTAAATCTATAACCTTATATTTATATTATATATTGGATATATTTCAACCATTTCCTTTAGTTTTCATCCATTATCTAAAAGAATCTCCACCTATTTTAATTAATATATATATATATTTTTTATATTTATATTTAATTATTTTATTATTGTTTCCAAGTAGACTGATACCATATGTAATGTTTATAGTGATTTTATATAATTTATTTAATAGTATATATTAATACTATCAGTTATTTTAAGTATGCATAAATGTTAAAAGAAGAATTATAATTCTTAATGTAATATAAAAACTTATAATAATATATATGTGAGACAAATCAAAATATTTTCAAACAGTAATTTTTTCATCATTGGGCATGCCCGAGTTGTATGAGTCATGTGAGCAGGATTTTTTGAAAAATGAGGTTATATAAGGAAGTGATGTAATTTAACTGATTATCTGATGAAGTTTAAAACTTTTTAAACGAAAGCACTTATGGTTTATCGTTTGTGTATGTGAAGTTATTCGATTGCCTATTTTAAGTTTGTTTAGTTACAAGTTCGTTGTTTCAAATAAAATAATTTACATTTTATATCCGGCTGGTGGCTTTTCACTTTCTCTGTTTTTTAGTTTGTCGTTTTTCATTTACAATATGTCGTTGGTTGGTTGGTTCAGGCGAAACTGCCATACAGCTGGATGACTCCATGAATGGGAACGAAGGGTCGATTGGTAACTTAACCGCGTTGATACTGAAACTGACACAGCGAGTAGATGGTTTATATGAAAGGTTCAATAATTCCGAAGCAAATAGAGCGAATGGATGTTCACATGGTGCCAAAAACAATACTGGTTTTGATTTCAACTTAACACCAGCATGCCTTGATAACCGAAATGGTTCTATTTCTGATAACGCCAAACAAAACATGGAAGATTTTAGAGACAATAATGGCACTCAAGTCAATTTGACAAATAGAACATATCAAGCCCCAATGCATCGATTGCAATGGCATATACCTATTTCCAATTAAGGCACAAGAAAAACAGTCCCTATTTTAACTGAATGGTTGGGCTCTTCGTTTGCATTTTCAAGGCAAGTAAACTCAGGTACTAGCAACATTGACTTTAAGTTAAATGACTATGATGTAAAATTAATGAAATGTAGGAAGCTCCAACTGGAGAATGCTTATTTGAAAGAGTGTATTAAGCATAATATAATACCAAAAGGGTTGCGCCTTTGGCGGTACCCTTCCGGTTTGGTACACAATTCACCATTGCATATTGAATTACTTCAGTTATTCGATAAAAGTGGTAAAGATTTGTTAGAAGTGTTAATTAAGTATAATCAAATAGATATAGATCAGCTCATAGTAGAATTAGATCAACTTGATAATACTATTCGAGCTGATATTTCATTTGATACTATTCAATATGATATGCTGAGGATATATAATAGTATTGAACAGTTTATAAGTAAACTGAAGAGTGGGAAAATGAATAAATTGGAAAGAGACATCAACCAATATGCTAATGGACTGGCATATCCCAGGCCTCCAGGTGGACAAAATAGAAGAAATAAAAACTATGCTTACAATAACAATAATAAAATAAATATTGCTGTACAAGACCATAATGACATTGGACAGCATAATGACTTGGCCTATAATGAAGAATTTCCTGAATTAAGGCACTTGGAAAGACTTAAAAATAAAAACCCCTATCCAAGTTATCAAGCAGCAGGGTTTCAAGGTGCCAGGCCAAAAGACATACAATGGAGAACATAGACTGTAATAGGTTGGCTGACTTGCACAGAGATGCCAACCAATTAGAGCTACAGACTTGTCATTATGGGCTACCTGAGAATGCATTGAAACATATTATTGTGAATAATGTTGGGGACTTTAAAGTGTTTAATTTTTCTAATATTGAAGTGAATCAAGATGTGGCAAATTTATTATCAAAGGGGTATACTTTTGTCCCATCAAATGTATTTGATTTTATGTCTGTTATGATAGATATGAAGTTGTTTTTAAGAAAAATTAACTTGTCTTTGATTTATCAAGATACCATATATAATGAGGCATGGAAGTTTAATATTACCAGCACCTTTAACCCTCCCTTGCATCCTAAGTTAATATTATATGAGAAGATGTGTGAAAACCAGTTAAAGAATTTAGATAAATGGAATAAAAGAATAGAATATTCCTCAAATTTAAGTGTAGATGAACAAAAAAATTTAAAGGCTTTACAAAAAGAAAATATTAGAATTATGAAGCCAGATAAGGGAGGGGGTGCTGTGATTATGAATAATGAAATGTATAATCAAGAAATGGAAGCAATTTTAAAAACTGATACATATGAACAAGTATCATTAAATGAATTAAATTCTGCTTATAAGAAAATTTATATACAAATCAATGATATGTTTTTAGAAAGGCGGTTAGATATATATTTATATAATTATTTAAATATTATAATGCCCAGAATTCCTGTTTTCTTTGGAAATCCAAAAATCCATAAAAATTCTCTTGATCCTCCCATACGCCCGTTGGTAGATGGAAGAGATCCCATTACCTCAGCATGTGCTAAGTATGTCGATTATGAGTTAAAAAAGATTGTTAAGAAAGAAAAATATATTTGTAAAGACTCATGGACATTCTTAGAACACATGAATGATATAGAATTTGATAATCAGGACATTTTGGTTACTATAGACATATGTGACCTCTACAGTAATCCCACAAAATATAGGCCTTGATTGGATAGGGGAAATTTTATTTCGATATTCTATTAAACAAGAATTGATTAATTTAATCATTGAACTTTTAGAAGTAATTTTAAATAATAATTATATTATTTTTAATAATAAATATTATATTCAAAGAAAAGGAATAGCCATGGGGTCACCATGTGGAGGCACATACGCAAATTTAGTTATGGCGTTTTGGGAGAAAAAGTATATTTTTAATAGTAGATATTATATATTTATTAAATCTTATCACCGCTTTCAAGATGATATCAGCCTTATTTGGAATAGTAATTTAGATATTTTAAATGAATTTTTAGCTTATATTAATGAAACCACTTCATTTTTTAAGTTTACATGAAATATAAATAATAATAATATTAATTATTTGGATATTAATTTGGTCAAAGACTGTGAAAATAAAACGTACATTTCATTAATCCATAGAAAAGAATCATATTCTAATAGTTTTCTCCATTATAGTAGTGCACACCCAGAACATCAGAAAAAATCAGTTATAAAAGGGCAACTTGTAAGAGCTGCCTGAATGATTACTAATTTTGCAGAATTTCAAATTGAGTGCAACTTTTTACGAAGTATGTTTATTAATAAAAATTATCCACCTGTATTAATTGATAAATTGATTACTGAAGTAACACAAAAGAGAATAAATGGTCATTTTCGCCAAATTTTAAAGGGGCCTAATATGACGTGTAATACCCTTGATAATGGAGATTTAAATACAATAACTACTGTTAAAGGAGATATTATAAAAAATCCTATATCTACTAATAGTTTAAGACTGCAAAATGAAAATGATAGCCAGTTTACAAATGCATTGGTTATCACTTTCACGCAGGAACATCAAATTATAAGGGAAATATTCATGAATAACTGGGGGATTTTAATGGATGACCCCCAGTGCAAAAAACATCTAAATGAGTTCCCTAAAATTGTCTATAGAAAAGGGAAAAGTTTTAAAGATTTATTAAGATCAAATATTCAAAATGCAAATAATAAAAAAGCAATGGATGGAATGCATAAGTATGGTGCTTGTAACTGGTGCCATAAAATTTATTTAGGACAGAGTTTTTATGTAAGAAATAAAAAATATTTTTTAAAAAATAAATATAATTGTAAGTCAAAAGCCGTAGTTTATTTAGCCATATGTGATTCATGTGCCTCATTTTATGTAGGCAAAATGGAGAGAGTTTTATCTCAAAGAATCTATGAACATGAGTACGCAATAAAGAAAAATAAAACAAACAATGCTCTAGCGAAGCATATTAATGAATATAGTAATCATCAGTTTTATTTTATTGATATTGATCAAGTAGAGATAAATGATAAAACTCCATGGAATTTAATACTTGAAAAAAGAGAATTACAATGGCAAATTAAACTACAGGCAGACACATGGCCTGGTATTAACGGAAGAAGTTCTATAGCACCAACACTTAAATTAAAAGCATTGAATAGAAAGAAAATTAAAAATTAAGTAGTGAATTATATGAACCTCCACATCAATGGTTATTATAAAATTTAAGCTTTTTAGTTAATATCAGTAATAATAATATATATATATATATATATATATATATATATATATATATATTAATTAAAATAGGTGGAGATTCTTTTAGATAATGGATGAAAATTAAAGGAAATGGTTGAAATATATCCAATATATAATATAAATATAAGGTTATAGATTTAATACCATTTAATATGTCTTATAGATTTCTAGAATGGTAAAAATAAGTTTTTTTGTAAAATTATGTATTTATAGGTTTTTATTTTTTATATAATGAAGGTATTAATATATTTAATTAATAATTTAAGAAGGTTTTTTAGTATAAATGAAATAGTAGAGTATATTAAATTTATTTATTATTGTTTCCAAGTAGACTGATACCATATGTAATGTTTATAGTGATTTTATATAATTTATTTAATAGTATATATTAATACTATCAGTTATTTTAAGTATGCATAAATGTTAAAAGAAGAATTATAATTCTTAATGCAATATAAGAACTTATAATAATATATATGTGAGACAAATCAAAATATTTTCAAACAGTCATTTTTTCATCATTGGGCATGCCCGAGTTGTATGAGTCATGTGAGCGGGATGTTTTGAAAAATGAGAAGGTTATATAAGGAAGTTATGTAATTTAACTGATTATCTGATGAAGTTTAAAACTTTTTAAATGAAAGCGCTTATGGTTTATCGTTTGTGTATGTGAAGTTATTCAATTGCCTATTTTAAGTTTGTTTAGTTACAAGTTTGTTGTTTCAAATAAAATAATTTACATTTTATATCCGGCTGGTGGCTTTTCGCTTTCTCTATTTTTTAGTTTGTCGTTTTTCATTTACACTATTTCAAAGGTGAGAGAAGATCAGGCCTTCAAGACAACATTATATAGAAAGCCGACCTATTCTAACACTTTACTTCATTATAACAGCTTTCATCCACTACATCAAAAAAGGGCCTTAGTAAAAGGGCAAGCGGTACGTCTTGCAAGAATGATGTCAGACTGGGATGATTTTCTTCACGAAATTCAGGTATTAGAAGATATGCTTTTACATAGGAACTATCTCCATGATTTTTTACATCCTTTACTACAAGAAGTGGTTAAAAAGAGGCAGAGAGGTATTTTATCACCTCTACTGGGGAAAGGTACTTCATTTGATATGGCTAATAAAGAGAATGATAAAGAAAGTAACACTAGTTTTTCTGTTACAGGTGTCTTTAGTTATAATAAAAAAATTAATATTTGTGAAATCTTACAACAAATTTGGAATATATTTAATATTGATCCTGAATTTAATGAGCTGATGGGTTTTAATCCTAAGATAGTTTATAAAAAGGATTTGTGTTTCAAAAACATGTTGGAGAAGAATACTAGAGGGTGTTTGGAGATAGGAAAAATGTCGAAATGTGGTTTTTGTTTGCAATAAAAATACATTTTAGAAGGGACTAGTGTCTCAATACCTAATTATGGAAAATGTTTCTATAAACACAAGTTTTCCTGTAGTACAAAAGGTGTGGTGTATCTTTCCCTCTGTAACTTTTGTAAAAGTTTCTATATAGGTAAAACTATTAATGCACTAAGAACGAGAATATATCAGCATTACTATGACAGTAAAAAGAAGTGCAAAAAACGCCCTTGCCTCACATATCATGGAAAATGAAGGGCATTATTTTAGTTTTACCATTTTGGAACAGGTGTTTTTGAATGACAGAGGGGGGTCCTAAAAATGATTTTTTAGAATTATTAGAGTTGAGGTGGCAATTGAGAACTAATGCCACCCAACAACCAGAGCTAAATAAGAATGTATCAATTGGTTCTATTCTTAGGTTAAAAGCTGATGGCTTCATGTAGTTATTTTATTATTTATTTATTTAATCATTTAAATGTATGCAAGAAATGTGTGTGTATGTATATATATATATATATATATATATATATATATATATATATATATATATATATATATATATATATATATATATATATATATATATATATATATATATATATATATATATATATATATATATATATATACACATATGTTTTAGTTTAGATAGGATTTTATGAAGTTTTAAGCCTTTTTATGTTTTATCAAATGTATTATCTATATTTATAGGTATTTATTTACTAATTTTGATAATATTCCTTTAAGTAGGAAGGATAGGCATAATTGTTGTTTGATTAACTTGTGCATGATGGGATATATATGTATATATATATATATATATATATATATATATATATATATATATATATATATATAAATTTTGTTGAGTCAGTTGTCTGTTTTTTTACTAGATATTCTGATGAAGATTTGTATTATACCAAACAAAAGCACTCAATAAACATCTTTTGTGGATCTTCTGTCCTGCTGGGGTTTATTTTTACTGGTTTGCCTCCTTACCAAAGAAGAAAATACAGTTAGTACTTAACTAGTTAATGTTTAAATAAAAAAGTACCTCTCCAGGCATGTCCAGGGGTCAACCCCCGGTGTTTTCTCCTGTCCACCTGGTGAATCTCGGCATCCTGAGGCAATGTAACAATTGCCTCATGTACACAGACAGCCCTCTCCTTCTACCACCTTATATTTCCAAACTGGAAGCCTAGCTCTCTCCAGCCAAGACTGGACTAGTTAGTCAGGAGAAGATGGTAAACACTTGCACCGCACCACACAAAACACATAATCCTTCAAAACTTACAACCACACATAGTAACATGAAACACACATCTACATTTGCAGAGGTTTTTAAAACAAATCTGCCCAAACAACAGAGACCTCCGAAGCAGAAACACAAACAACCAGCACCACCCAACACAACCCAAGTGACACATAACTCACAAAACTAGTGTGCCACTCAACCCAAGCCCCCAAGACAAAACAACATACCCAGCACACTAGTCATAGGTGACTCTATAGTCAGGCACACTGATGTCCCACTCACCAGGCTAAACAATCAGAAAATTACAGTTAGTTGCCTGTCGGGTGCGAGGATCCACCACATAATGCATGGACTCAGGTCACTCCATAACAAGTACAAATATGACTCTGTCATTGTTCATGTTGGGGTGAATGACCTGAGATGTACCTCCCTGAACTACATGAAAAGAGACATGGAGGTGCTCTCGGACCTTGTAGCCCAGGCAGGTATGACCCTAGCCCTGAGTAACATCCTACCATCACCCAGAATGCTACCTCAGCACAAGGAAAAAATGATTGACTTTAACAATTGGCTAAACTTCTGGTGTCATTCTAAGGGGATCCAGTATCTGTCAGCCTGGGATGATATGATCGACAGGCCACAATGCTTTGCCAGAGATGGCGTGCACCTGTCGCCCCTGGGTTTCCGGATACTGGCTAAGGCTCTTGCAACTCCTATAGTGCCTTTGTTTTAGGCAAGATTCAAATGACAAAATTACCACTGTAATGAAACAAAAAAGTCTAAAAAACCACAAAATCCAAGAAAACGCTCAGCAAACTGATTCCTCTCCAAAAATATCTATTGCAGATAATCAAAGTCACACGGAAAGCAAACAAAAACTCCACCAAGTGAGGATTAAGCCACCATAAGTAATTTTGTCCCCAAAAGTACACATTAACATGGAACTTCATCAGATGGCAGCAAAAAGACATCATATCCTTTAAATACATTTGTTATGTGACATCACTTCCCCCAGAAAGACAGGTAAAGAAAATAACCACAACTCATGCATTTTAAAAGTCAGAAATTATGAATAATAAGACCATAAAAAGTATATGTTAAAAATGTATAATAGAAAGTAAAAATAATAAATAAAAAGTTAATAAAAAATACACCCTACAAGCAACATATATAGCAGTACCATTTAAAACAGCTTAAACAGCTCTGTGCCTTGCATTTGCTCAAATACAACCAGCAAACCCAACAGGGAAAACCAAAATAGAAAACCTATGTTAATCATCTATGCAGTGCTTTTAGTTTTAAACTACAAATATTAACACTGCCATTGAGACCCAGCCAGCATATAGCATTCAAACGGAACTGCCACACTAACTCCACTTTTTCTAATAGGTACTACCAGGACCCCCCTCTTTCCGAACAAGGTATTATATCCAAAATAAAGAATTTAAATGTGTCATCTGGGTGTTGTGTAGTACGCCTAGCAAGGGCATTGAATTCAAACTTGTCCCTGATGTTCCTTACATGCTCACTTATTCTGACTTTAAGTTTTTGTTTGTTTTTTCTTATATAGAAACAAGGGCATGTATCGCATATTGCACCATACACAACCCTCTCAGTATCACATGAGCCCTTAAATTGCAACCTTAGTTTAATATTATTGATTTTAACTTCATTATTCTCAAAATAAAGGAACAAAATTTGCATCTCCCACATTTATGAGTGAAACCAAATCCTGTACTATTCACATTACACTCCAATATATTCTTTAGATTTTGACCCCTGTTATACACACAAATAGGTTTAGCACTAATGGAACCCCTAATGGCATTATCACTCATTAGAAGTTCCCAGTTTTTAGTCAAAATGTTAAGAACATTTTAGTCATACGCAAAGATAGTAAGAAAACACACTTTTGATGAACCCTGATTAAAGGCCATATTAAAATTACAAATAGCTTCTGTGGATGTGGCAGTATTGACCCCACCTATAACACCCTGATGTGGTGTTAAAGTATCCAGGTTTGATGGAGAAGTACTGGTCTGTGGATCTAAAATAGGCCAAAAGTGGCCATTCCTTCTTTTTTCAACTACTTCACCCATGATATTTTCGGTGAGTTCCCTGGGGTAACCCCTCTTACAAAACATGAATTTTAGGTTATTACATTCTATTAAGAAGTTGTCCCACAGGCTCACCATTCTGGCCGCTCTAACAAATTGGCCCTTTACCACCCCTCATTTTTGAGAAAAGGGGTGGCAGCTCGTGAAGAGGAGAAAACTGTTAGAATAGGTCTCCTTTCTGTGTATTACAGCCACAAATCTATTAAGTACATAGTCTAGTTTCAGCAAAACATCCAAATATGCTATACTAGTGTCTTCAATGGTGTGTGTAAATTGTAAAAAAGAAATGGTAGCATTTATATAATCCAAAAATGAATGGATTAGGTCCTTGGGCTCCTTCCATAAATAAAAATATCATCAAGGAAACGGGTGTACATGTGGCATTCTAACATAACAATGTTAGCATATAACCCACCACATGCCGCACCCATGGCCACTCCTTGAGCTTGTAGTAGTATTTCTTATCAAACAGAACAAAATTGTTACGCAGCACCAAGTCCAATAAATGTACCGACATTATACACTTATCATGTGATAGACCAACTGAAAAAAGATATTCAAAAAAACATTCTGTACCTATATCATGTGAAATTACACTGTAAAGATCCTTCACATTGATTGTAATCAAAACATATCATTTATCAAACTTGGTTTCATTTAACTTCCTCAAAAAATCCCAGGAATCTTTTCACAGCAAGGGTTCCCTTATAAGAAACTCTTTTAGTTCAATATCTAGGAACCTTGCCGTAGGGTGTGTAATGGAAGCCCTCGCATCCACAATAGGGCTCATAGGGGGGTGGCATAAATTCTTATGCATCTTGGGAATCCCAAATATGACTTGTGTAACCAGAAAATCAGTAGACAAAAATGTAATTCATCTATAGAAATAAGTATTTCTATAAATAGGTCTTTCAAGTGCCCCGTAAGTTTTCTGTAAGCCCCATTCAACTCATTTAAGGAGCTTTCAATATATGTAGGGGTGTCAATGATTTCATACATTTTCCTAATATAGTCACTCCGATGCATTAATACACCACCCCCCCTTGTCGGGTTTCATAGCCCTTATGCTTATGTTATTAGCTAGTAGTGATAACTCAAAACCTTCTTCCTCACTTAAATTATTCTTAATCATAAAGGTCAAACCACTTTTCTGGGTGCAGTATGCTCTGATGTCAATTTTACAAACGTTTTCAAAAATGTCCAACAAGGGGTGTAGAGGGGGATTGTAAGTACTAGAAACTTTTATTGGGGGGATAACCTTCTCAACTCCCTGAAAGAGTAGATGCAAATTCAGTTTTCTCACATATTGTTTGAGGTCCATAATACGATCATCTACATTGACCGATTTAGAAGGTATAAAAAAAAAACCTTTCGCCAATAGATCACACAGGTGCACATTTAACTGCAGTTCTGTAAAATTGTAAACTTTAAATTCCTGTGTGCCATTGACACTCACTGACAAGGGGGGCAAATGGAAGGCATTAAACATAGCTTCAGTGGTAAAAGGTATACCACAATCAACAATATCAGACTCAGAAAATATCAAACCAGGAGGTTTTAAATCCTCCCTCTCCTTCCCCCCCTTCCAGGACCTCTTGTAGTTCGCTCATCCAGGATGGGGTAGTTATTCCTGTAACTCGGCCTCTGTGGTTGGACCGAATTGTTGACATTGGCCATTCATTTGTTCTGGATGTACTCTGATCTCCTTAGTGGAGGGTACTCTTCTTCCTCTAAAAAAGAGTCATTCAAGCCATTAGCATCTTGCTCATGTTCACCAAAATCAACCCCATCAATGTGAAATTGTCTACCAGGGTACCACTCCTGTGAATGGGGAGGGGGTGGGTAGGCATTGTCTGCTCCATATTCATCCACATCCTTTAAGATCTTTTTAGTTTTCCTTTTCTTTATTACCTCCATTCTTTCCTCTATGGTATGAAAAATATGGGTATAATCAAACTAGTTAACAGGAAATTATATGTCTTGTGTTATTTTCCTGTTCAAATCCTTTGCTTCATGACACAAGCTATCAAGCTGCATATCATTGTATTAAATGACCATTTCCATGTATTCTGTACCAAAATGGTCAAACAGTTTAATTAAATCCCTATGAAAGGGAGAGTTAGCAACAAGGCCAGTTGGATAGCGCTACACCCTTAAGCCTTTAGGGACATTTTTTTTTATACATTCCCTAAAGTAACAGTTATCCATTTGCAAGTGCTTAATCTTGAATAACACCCTGTCCAACTCATTGAAACCATTGGAAGCCTCTGTCTTTCTGGGGGGAAGTGAAGTCACACAACAAATGTATTTGAAGGCTATGATGTGTTTTTGCTGCCATCTGATGAAGTTCCATGTTAATGTGTACTTTTGGGGACAAAAGCGCTTATGGTGGCTTAATCCTCACTTGGTGGAATTTTTGTTTGCTTTCCATGTGATTTGGATTATCTGCAATAAATATTTTTGGAGAGGAATCTGTTTGCTGAGCGTTTTCTTGGATTTTGTGAAAATTACCATTGTACCTAGTACAAGCAAACAAACTCTGAGGGTAATGCTATTCAGTGCTAGAAATCAAAACCTCAAAATGCACTCACTCGAGGCACTCCTTAAAATGGAGAACATCGCCATTTGTGGAGTGACAGAGAGCTGGTTCAAAGCTCCAGAGAGCCCCACCCCCACAATACCAGGCTACAATTCATACTACACCTTTCGGCCACCTAACCTGGACCGAAACACCAGAGGTGGAGGCGTGTCCATATTCACCAAGGATATCCACACCTCCAGGCTAATTGCCCAACATAATGCATCCGAAATTCTCCAGGTGCAACTAACACTGGGCAAGACTGCAATCCAAATTGTAGCTTGCTACAGATCCCCCACCATGTCCCTAGACTCCCACTCCACTTTTCTTAACATACTGGAAAATATTAAGGTACAGCCCAACACACTCATATTGGGAGACTTCAAATACCCCTCCATTAACTGGGAAAACTACTCATGTACCAACACATTGGCAGAGCGTTTTTTGGAATTCATAAACTCCAACTCCTTGGACCAACTAATCCAGACCCCCACCCGGGGCAGCAATTTCCTAGATCTGGTCTTTACCAACATGGGCGATCGGTGCTCCACACCAGAGGTCAGCCCCTAATTGGTCAGATCCGACCATAAGCTAATCACCCTAGACATCTAAATCCCACCCCCACCTCCTATTAAGGAATCCACCATAAAAAACTTCTCCAAAGCCAACTTCATGCTTCTTAGGACAGAAGTGGCTAACTTCAGCACACCCATGCAGACGGACAGTAGTACTATGACTGCTGAATCCTACATCAATGCACTGTATGAACATATACACCAGTGCATGGACCATGCCAAAGAATCCAATCTCGTGGTCCTCTGCCATCAACAAGTTATACAACAGAAGAAAGAAACTGTTGCAAAAAAGAGTAAAATCCCAAGATTGGAAAAACTCCCTTGTCAGCCTCAGTAAGAATCTGAGATCCCTCATGAAATCCTCCAAAGCTAGTTACGAAAACAAAATCACCACTAATTCTAAAAACAACCATAAGACATTCTACAGCTATATCAAGAATCTAAATGGCAACACTCAGATCTGCTCAGAGCAACAGCACAATGGCACTAAACATACAGAACCAGCTGATATCGCCAACATCCTGGCAGATAGGTTCAGTGCAAATTTCGCCCCCCCCCTCACCTCCGAAAGGGCCCATCTCTATAGGATGAATGCCAAGTCCCTGTAATCATGGCCACACAGGTAAAAATGCACTTGCCAAAGCCAAAAATACAGCATCCATGGGACCTGATGATGTCCCAGGCTGTGTTCTGAATGAAGTACAAAATGAACTGGCACCCCACCTAAGTACCGTCTTCCATCATAGCCTCACTACAGGTTTTGTGCCTACTGAATGGTACACAGCTAAGGTGATCCTGCTCCACAAAGGGAGATCCACCACGGACCCCAGGAACTACCGACCCATTAGCCTGATGAGTCTGATCTTCAAGACCATGTAAAGTATCATCATGGAACTTATAAATAAAGACATAGGTAACCTGAAAACTCTGAATCCCACCCAGACTGGGTCTGTGAAAGGCAGATCATATTTCCTAAACCTGACTGACTTCTTTGAAGCAGTCTCCAAAGCCGTAGATGAGGGTAAGGCAGTTCACACAGCCTACCTAGATCTCTCCAAGGCCTTCAACACCATCCCCCACTCTGGTATTATTGCTAAACTCACAAAACTGGGCATAAACCCCTATGCCACACAGTGAGTGGCCAAATGGCTCACCGACAGAACCCACACCATGAAAGTAGCCAATTCCAAATCCAGCTCTAGATCAGTGACAAGTGGAGTACCGCAGGGTTCAGTTCTGGGTTCCCTCCTGTTCAGGATCTACTTCTCGGAAGTCCAAGCCAACACAGAGGGCTTATGGCTAACAAAATTCACTGGTGACTGCAAACTGGGAGCTATTACTGAATCCCCTAAGGATGTGGACATTCTACAAAAGGGCCTCACTGAGACAGATGCCTGGTGTCAAAGCCACGACCTCAAGCTCAATGCCAAAAAGTGCATAGTCATCCCCTTTGGGAAAAACCCTGTGCCAATGAACTACCACATAGGTGGTAGTCCACTCAACACCAGAATTGTGATATGACACCTAAGGACACAGGTAGACAGTAGTCTCTCCTTTGATAACCACATAGCCATGGTGGTCAGGAATTCCTTCTATGTGGCACACCTCATCACAGAAGGTTTCTCATCCAGAAAAAAAGAGGTCATTGTTCCCCATTACTCAGCCCTCATTAGACCTATTATAGAGTACAACGCCCCATTTGGGATGTACCCCACAAGACATTTGCAGCAACTGGAAAGACCATAGAAATACCTCACAAAGAGGATCACCTGCCTCAAACAGTTGCCCTATGTAGACCGTCTTAAACAACTCCAGCTCTACTCCGTCACATATCGCCTATTCAGAGGTGATCTCTGCCTAGCATACAAACCCATGTCAAACTCAGAGCTGTTGGACATGCTACACTTAAAAAATATCCCAGTCCCTGTGGGCAACAAGCTCCAGAGACCTTAATCTTGTCACCACAATAAACAGAACTTGCTGGGGGATAGGTAACTGTCCCAGAGACTTTCCATACTCTGGAACAAGCTACCCATTTATGTTAAACAGAGCACCTCACTGGCCCTGTTTAAGAAAAATCTGGACAACTGGATGGGGAATAGGAAATTTACCCCGGGGATCATTTCTGTGGCTCTGCTCGACAGCGGCACAGGTAAATAGAGTATTGGGTGGCTAAAGCCAGGGAAACTTTATGGCTAGGCTTATATAGGCCCTGGGGCCAATAGCCTAGTATCTACCTATGAACCTATTAAGGAAAAAGTTTAGTGACCTTTTCAGATTCTGGGGTCCAGTTATTCCCTTCCTCATTACCTCCATGACCCTCTCGAAGGGTAAGAAGCCCAACTTCATGCCAGCGCTGTCTGTCATTTTCCTCATGCTGTCTCTCATTCTCCTCAACTTCTAAATATCTGACCTGCAGTACATGCTGTCGCTGTTTTTTGTCAGCCTTCAGTTCATATCAACACTGCTTCTCCCTTTCCTCAGCCTCCCATCATTGGGCTTCCAGGTGCAGTCTCTCCTCAGTTTCTAGACATTTGGCCTCCAGTCACAGTGTCTCTAACTCTAGATGGATTCTCAGGTCCTACGATGAAAAAAATGGACTGTCTTGTCCTGGCAGGCTGCACATCACCAACTCCAAACTGGATATCCTCCGACCGGCTTGCCTGAGCTGTGACGGCATCCAAGGCTGAAATCATTGCTTCATTGGTCAGCTTGGCATGCACTTATACTCTGGATTCACACTCCTTAGCCAAACGTGTCTTTGTCAGCTTGTTAAAAACTTCTGCTGACATTCCTGCCTGCTATCCCTGACTATCTATCTAAAAAATAAATAAAACTGTGGTGAACTGAAATTCTGAATGTTTACTTTGTGGCTGTCAAGAGTGCACACCTTAATGACATCTACCCACAGACTAATGAAATCTAATTAAAAACCCCACACCACTGGCACCAATTAATGTGACATCCAGCCAATACCTCACCGGACTGCCAACAATTAAATGATGTCCCTTACTATCCTGGGTCAGTAACTAAGGAGCTTCAGTCCTCACTACTGACTCCAACATGAGGCTACCACTTAAACAGAAGTAATATTTCACAATTTTCCCCTAAGAGCACAAAAGGAACACACTCTTTATTTCTGGGGCTGGACTATATACCTCTGTCTACCCAAATACATTTTCTTTTTATACACTTCAGAGCAATGTGTCCCAGTTTAAGAACTCTGATACACTCACACTCAAAGTAAATTTAAATTTCACACATCCAAACACTTCTGGAAAAGCCTGACACAGATATCCAGCTGTGTCTCTTTCCCAAAATAATACAGTTAACATTGCCACCAATCAGAGGGTCTTCAAGCCTTTCTAAAGGAGTGTCCAATTATGAAAATTAATTATCAAAATAAATGATAGTTATGACCAGAACAGCCAGACATTCAAAGTGACCTGGGAGTATCGATCAGGTAGTAGCACCCTTTAATCTCTAAAGAAAAACACCGGTTTCCATCCACAATTTAAAGTAATGAAAAACATTTAATAATAAGTAAAAAATGTAAAATCAAACTGCAGGGTAGGAGGCCATTATTCACGAAAAACTCTAATTTAATAACTAAGATTTCCTGATCTAACTAAAAATTATTGCCCCTGATATACTCTTAAGATATAATAGCAAGGCCAAGGCAAGCTTTCAGCATTTTTTTGTGAGTCCTCTTTTCTTGGTGTCCACTGACTGACCAGTACTTGACAAACTGCTCAGTACTTGACAAACTGCTTAGAAATTGACAAATTGCAGTCTCAACTGTCTAATTTCAAACCATAACAGTCAGCTGTTTAAATAATCTCTTAGCAATCAGAAACATTCTAATGACATCACTCACAGTTCAGCTGATTTTCCACAGTTTATACTTTAGAATATCCCTCTCAAACGTGCACAGTTAGAAATGTATCAAAGCAGTGACAGATTCTTTAAACATTCTGTTTAAACAAGGAAATACTCAACATTTTAAAACTTATTTACATTTTCACAATTAGGCATGCTGGCATGCAATATAAGTTAATCTGAGAATATGCACACATCTCCTGCCAGACATGTTAACACAGATGACAGTGTTTTCAGTTTCCTCACACCCTCTTCCATTCCAGATAAAAGCCTTCAGCTCTATTAGTTACTGTCTGTAACTTCTCCTTTTGCTGATAAAAATATGCCTGACCTGTATATAAAACTAAAGGGAGCAAAAACATTTTTCACTGCTTATATCTTGATATCCATATCTATAAACAGGAGCTTCCAGCTTTTCAGTTTTTATATTATATTTTGTTTTGTCTCTTCCCACATATCCTTAGCTGCCACAACAGAACCCTTTTTCACCCATACTCCTAAATACTTTATTTTATCACGTCCCCATAGATATAGGTATTGCTGTACTAATTCATGTGAAGTACATAATTCACAGCTAAAGGCTTTGTTTGTCTTCATTAATTTTATATCCCAGAAAGACCCCAAACTGTTACAGAATGTTCCACAACACTGAGATGCCCTTTCTGGTTTTATCAGGCACAAAATAGTATAATTTGCAAATAAAGCCAGCTTTTCTTGATTACTATACCAGTTATATCCTTGAATTCTTGAGTCCCTTATTTTCTTTGCCAATGTCTCTAAATATAATGCAAATAAAATGGAAAGATAAGCAGGACACCCCTGCCCAGTTCCTCTGTTGAGACACAACTTATCAGAGAGGAACCTTCCCACTTTAATTTTTCCCTCCAATCCCTCATATATCCCTCTTCCTTTTCTTTTGGCTGTTCCTGTTAGGCGTCGCCACAGCGGATCATCTGTTTCCATTTCTTCCTGTCCTCTGCATCTTTCTCTGTCACACCAACAACCTGCATGTCCTCTCTCACCACATCCATAAACCTTAACTCTGGCCCTCCTCTTTTACTCTTGCTTGGCAGCTTCATTCTTAGCATCCTTTTCCCAATTGACTGAGCATCCCTGCTCAGTACATGTCCAAACCAATGTAATTTCATCTCTCTCTGGCTTTGTCTCCAAACCATCCAACCTGGGCTGACCCTCTAATATACTTATATATCCTTCTAATTAACCTTATTATTGTGTCATGGAATGCAAATGCTTCCATTGCTCTATTCATAGAATCCCAGCTTACTCTGTCATATGCTTTCTCTGCATCAAGACCCACCAACAGTCATATTGTTTTACATTCTGCTTCTTTCTAGATCATCATTGCACTATTAATGTTGTAAAATGTTTGCCTCCCCTCCACAAAACCATGTTGATCCATATCTATCAATTCTGGCACACCTTTCCCATTCTTTTAGCTATTATAGATGTAAACACTTTATAATAATGGTTTAAAATGGTTTACCTTTAAAATGTAAAAACAATGACAGTGTGTTTGAAACAACTTCCCCAAAAACCAAGTAGAACACTAATGGTAATTTAGTGGAAAATGCTATGGTGTGTATTCAGAAAACCAACCGTTAAATAAAACTTTTAATACACTCAGTTCAATAAAACAAATACAGACAAAGCACAAGGTAAAGATAAAACGGTTTCATCCCAACACATAGGACTTCTTCAGAACCATTACCTAAAACCATTAGTGCTCATTTAAATAATTAATAAAATCATGTGATTCACATTTAAAATAATTGAAGAAACATCACAATTACTAAAAAACTTAATATTATTTTGCCATAACCTTTCCCAAATCTTAATACAAATACATTACTCTAAAAATATTCAGAATTACAAATGTTAATCACTCAAGTCTTGAACTTTAAACTTTAAAACAGGCATAATTGTAGTAGAATCATTAATACCTGGGGGGACTGTGGCATTACTTCTAAGTGCCAATATAACTCCTTCATTTCCACTTTATTTTCCCAATAACCTCCTTTAACATCCCTTTTCACCACTTCCAATATCCCAAACCTAAATCTATTAGATTTTGAACTATTTTGTAAATATCTGGATGAAGCATTATAGTCACTACCCTGTTGAATTGCACAAATATGTTCGTAAATACGTTTACAAAAATTTCTTTAAGTTTTCCTCATGTAAAAAAAGTAGCATTCTTGACAAATTGCGATATATACTACCCCTTCCATTTCACAATTACCTGTTGCTAACCTAACCTTCAAGGGTGGTTGTCCTATAGTCACCCATTGGCCTTGTAAAATGTATGAGCAATACTTACAAGCCCCACACATGTGTCCCTTTCTCCCTTATAGTATTGTTAGATACTGGATGTTCTAGTAGGTATTTTAAATTATATGCAGTTTTAAACACAAAATTCGGCTTATTCCCTAAAACTTTAACTAAGTCAGAATTATTACTAAACAAAACCCAATTCCTAGTCACTATATTACAAATTCCATTACTTAACTCACCATGAAAAACTGCCAGTGAATTTGTGTAAGAGGTCTTATTTCCATATTTCTTATTTACTTCTATAGGGACACCTAACAGGGGCTTGTATTTAGTACCCCATCCTTCAATCACCTTTTCACCAATATTAAACATGACCATAGGGGGATATCCTCTATTAATAAACATTTGTGTCAAGATGCCCATTTCTTTCTTAAAGTCCATTATGTTTGAACACATTCTGTCTGATCTGACCATCTGTCCTTTAATTACATTATGTTTTGTATGCCTAGGATGGTCACTATTATAGTCCAAATAACTATTAAAAAAGGTTTCCTATACAGTATAGACACAAAACATTTGTTTTCACTGTACTTAAGAATAGCTACATCTAAGTAATTGACACTGTCCAAAGAATGACAGTGTGTGAAATGAAAATAAATACTAAAACCATTCATGTACTCAATAAATTCATCCCTGATAGGGTCCACTTCCTTCCACAAAATAAAAATATCATCCAAAAGTCTCAAATAATAATGCCAATGTTCAAAAAACCTACTAGCCAAAATGTGTCTCTTTTCCCATAAGTACATGACCAAACTTGTGGTGGGAGGGTGCAACTTGCATCCATCGTGATGCCCCTGGTCTGCCTAAAAAACTCTCCTTCAAAGGTTACACAATTCTACTTCAAAATAACTTTCATAAGCTACATTACAAAATTTATTAAGGTACTAGCTAAGGTTGTCCTTTCCACTAAAGTTTCACAAAAAAGAACTAATGCCACAATCTCCCCAGGTATTAATGATTGCACTACAATTATGCCTGTTTTAAAGTTTAAAGACTTGAGTGGTTAACATTTTTAATTCTGAATATTTTAGAGTAATGTATTTGCATTAAGATTTGGGAAAGGTTATGGTGAATTAATGCTGTTTTTTAGTAATTGTGACATTTGTTCAATTATTTTAAATGTGAATCACATGATTTTATTAATTATTTAAATGAGCACTAATGGTTTTAGGTAATGGCTCTGAAAAAGTCTTATGTGTAAGGATGAAAGCGCTTGAACTTTACCTTGTGCTGTGTTGGTATTTGTTTTATTGAACTGAGTGTATTAAAACGTTTTACTTAACAGTTGGTCTTCTGAATACACACCACAGCATTTTCCACTAGATGACCATTGGTGTTCTACCTTTAAAATGTCGCAACACACTTGTGCAACTGTTCATGAACCCAACTCAAAATGTTGGAAACTGCATTGTTGAATCCTCGGAAGAGCAAACCTGGTCCCCAAAGTATGTTGACACTCCGGAATGTTTAATTTGTGCCAAACACCCTTCACTTCTGGATATATCAGGCGACCATTATGTAGGGGGGCAAGCCCCCCTGCACCCCCATGTGGGGGGTTGTGCACCCCATACCCCCTGCTAATTATATATACTAACTCTGAGATCACACTATAGTGAGGGAAGGGGTACATGTCCCGATCCCCACAGTAGTGCGATCTCCACTCAGAATGCCGAACTCACAAAAGAGCGAATGCACACTGGCATCCATACTTTTGTGAATTTGACAATTTTTAATTTGCTAATACGAACTTTTGAAAACAGCCTTTCACACATCTGACCATCACAGATGTGCACCTCGACACTGTAAAGGTAAACCTTTAAAACTGACATGCGCCTATATGAAAACTGGATCTAAAGTGCCTTTACTATCTTTAGGTATTACAGCCATCACAGCTTTCTTCCAGGATGTTGGTGCTTCCTTTCCTTTCAAAATACTGTTAAACAAAACCTTCCAGATCTTTAACATTCCACAGGAATACCATCTCTCCCTTAAGGCTTTCATGTAGATTGACTATATGGCACTGTTTTTATCTCATCTCCTCCTATCTTAACTGCTAATTATTGAACACCATCTATGTCTGACCCTGGCATACTTAAGTCTTCCATAAATATTTCTGTTTGTGCTCCTTCTTGATTTCCAAATTTCTCTGCATTTTAAAAATATTTATTAAATTTATGAAATATCTCTAATACTTTTACATGTTCTCTGGTTATTTTTCTTTTTATAGGCTCCCTAAGTTTTGCAACAACCCTTTTTACTTTCTGATGCCTAAGTTGTTGTTCTGAAAGTTTTTGTGCTCTGGAGTTATCAAAAAAAGTTGTTAACAGCAATCTTTATAAATTCATGCATATTATCCCAATACTCCCTTATTTTCTCTTTAGCACTCTTCTTTTACACCTCTTCTTGTTCTGTGAGATCTACCTTATTCTGCAATACTTTAACCTTTAACAGCCCCACTAAATAATTATTGTTACTTCTTAACCATATCTATATTTCTTGTATTTATACCCTATTTTAAACTACACTTTCATGTTATTTCACTCATTAGCTATGCATTCTGAAGAAATTTCTATCTTCCTTAATACTCTTGAATAATTTCCACTATCCATTCCTTAAATTCCTCTCTTTTTAGTAGATAAGTGAGGAAGCACTAGTGTCTCATTTGTACTTCATTAACCTGCATTTGTATCTTTGTTGTTATTGGCACATGATCTGATGTAGTTATTGGATAAGTGTCAAAGCTTTCAGTTAAATGCACATGTTTCTGTGAAATATAATTTCTGTCTAGTCTAGCCCAATTATTGTACCTTGGGGAATAATATGTAAATTCTCTCTTAAGTTCCTTCTACTGAATTCACGTCTACCCACTTTTATAATATCTTCCTTTCTAGGTCCTCCTGATACATCCTCACTGTTGCAAGTTAAATTGCCACCTATAAATAATATTTCCTGCTTTAAGCTGATTATTTCTCCCCAAAATTTCTTAGACTTCATTGCAGCAGTTTTAGGTGGAATATAAACACATGCCAGCATAATTCTCCTCCCTTGCTAGTGGTTTGTTTATACTACAAATCTACCATTACTATCTTTTTATGTTATTCCATCACTATTGGAGCTCCTCTAAGAATTAGTATAAGAGTCCCCTTTTCCTTTTTTCCTTATATTCTGCTTAATATCCATCCTGAAATCCTTTATTTATCAAATTTATGTGCTCACTTCTTTGGAAGTATGTCTTCTGTAGAATTGCTATTTGCACTCTGCATTTCTTAATATAATTCACTACTCTTTCCTTTTTGTCTATACCTGTGAGGCCATTCACATTCCAAAATAATATATTTAGTGTAGCCATTATGATAAGAAGTTATTATTCTCACCTATTATATATGACAGCTTTTTTAAATGTCTGTTTCCAACTTTTGTGTTACATGCACCCATTAATGTTTGGCAGGTTTATCTTTTACATAACTGTTTCTTGTCATTTTCATTTCAAGTTATGTCACATTTTACAAGGCTTTTTGTTTTAATGAAAACCCTGAAACAAAAAAAACAAAAAAAAAACAAACACACCCTCATAACACCCATATAACCTATTAACTTCACACAAACATACAAAACTATGTACAGCATCAAATAATGAAGTTTAACCCACCAGATAGGAACAATTGTCCAAATCAACAGCTGCACACTCAGGCAAAACCTCACCTAAAATTAAGGTTATCCATAATATGATGCATGTTACAGCCTCTGCTCCTACCTACACTAATTGTTGTTTGTTTTTATCTTCTCTTTATTGCCCTCACAACAACTTGCATGTTTTCAGAAAATATTAACTTTAATCCTTAAGAAAAATGTAGACTGATAATCTTTACATAAAATTAAATTATCCCAGTCATTTCAAATGTTAATTGTAACAAGAATAACCTTCTAACCACAACATACAAAATTCTTATAACATACATCAGGGCAGCAAAACCCGCTCACCCTGCCTGAATAAGCAGAGTCTATAATTCCACTCACTTATTCTTATCAATCAAGCAGCATCTTACCACTCACTTTCATCCTCCAAACTCATTGAATCAACACCCAACACCAAGAGAGAGAACAGAAGAGGGACAAGCCTGCCCCTCTTCTCCACCCACCAGCCTGACCACAGGCTGTTCCCCCTCTTGTACAAAATAACTTTCACCAAACCTTCTAAAAATAAACTTAAATGTACATTAAAGAAATCTAAACTCATTCAAGTTCACCCCATCATGTCTAAACCAAACTGGGTCCCTGTCATCAAAATCCCTATGGTCTATCATATACATACCCAAAGCACCCAACTTCCATGCCAGCCTACAATTAATAAATCTACATGCATGTTCCAAAGCAGCATTCTTCCAACATGAATGCGGTACTATCTCCAGCTATACAATTCATGTGCCTGGATATAACTTCTGCAGAATAACTGTCGCTCGTCCAGTCAGGATAAAACAGACAAGCATTGTGGATTCTGTACAAGCAGCTTTATTATGTACAAACATATCAGGATTAAGGATTAATAACTTTAACTTAGATAAACTTATAAACAAACTAGCTATTACACTCATACATGCTTACTCTCTGGCTGCACTTTCAAAATGGCACTGAAGCTAACATGTGCTTGCTATTTATATGCACGTACAGTCATTGGGAATGCTTCTTAAAGGTACAACATACACACACTATTCTACATCCTCCCTATTTGAGAAATGAGTCATGCAATATTGATTAATTGACATGCAAATGGTAGAAATAATTCTTTGTCATGCAATTATACAGATCTAAATGCATATAGACAATTATGTCCAGGTTGCTGTATATTTGACACTAGGTCTGGAAATTCAAAAAAAAAATCATGTGACAGAAATTAGAATTATGTCTAGCAACTGGGACTGTCTCTGCTGAATGTTCAACTTTGTAGACATCAGAAACATCATCAGGAATGAAAATAGAGGTTAAGACACGTTCTGCAACAGGAACATCATCTGGATTGCTCTGAGATCTTGAGTTTGTATCATAGGAGCAATGCTGCAATATTGATTCTGGTACAAGAAGAAGATGCCTGTGATTTCTCTTGTATTCCACACCCTCAGATTCTACAAAGTAGGATCTCAGCTTGACACATATACCTGTTACTTGACCAATCCGGTTGAAACCTTTTGCCATTTATATCTTCACTGTCTCTCCTTCTTTCAATGGACAAAAAAAATCTGCTTGATTTATCACAGCTGGACTATTGGAAAGAATGCTTTCTGAATAGTTGGGCTCTAATTATTCTGTTGTTTTTTGCTTTAGGCCTCAGCAAAATGGAGCTAATAGGCAACGTTGTTCTGGTTTGCCTAGATAGAAGTTTCTGAGCAGGTGAGCCAAGTATATCATCACAGCTTATGTTTCTGAGGTTAAGTAAGTTCAAAAAGACATCAGTATTATCACACTTTGGCCTTTCTAATAATTGCTTTGCACTCTGTACTGCAAGTTCAGTTAGTCCATTTGATTGTGGTTATTCTGGACTTCTAGGAGCATGTACAAAGTCCCATTCTTTTGCAAATTTCTGAAACAACTAACTGGTAATTTGGGTACCATTGTCAGAAATAACTTTCTGTGGACTATCATGGACTGAGACATGACATTTAAACTTAGTGATAACAGCAGTGGATGTTAGATAAGGTAGTAAATCAATCTCAAACCAGTTCAAATAAGAGTCTACCAACACTAAGTAATCCTGATTGTTCCACTCAAATATAACAGTGGCTACTGTTGACCAAGGTAGTTCAGGAACTTGAGTTAACTGAAGTGGTTCTTTCTGCAATTGCGGTTAAGTACTATTGCATACTGAACAAGAAGAAAATACTTTATCAATGTCTTTTACTAGAGAAGGCCAACATGCTAGTCCTCTCACCCTTCTTTTGGTAGATTCAGAACCTGAGGTACCACAAGGCAAAATCTGGATATATTCATGTTGTAAGGAACCAGGAACAACAATTTTAGGACTTTTGAAAATAATGCCATCTTCCATCAACATCTCATCTCTGTAAGGAAAATAGGTTTGCACTTCAGGTGGTACACTAGAGTGCTTTGATGGCCATCCAACATTAATGTAATAGTTGAGCTTTTGCAAAATTGCATCCATCTCTGTATGATCTCTCATCTCATTAAGTCTCATGGTAGAAAAATTATGCACCTCCATGGCATCAAAGTCAAAATTATCTTCATTAAGCTGTTCCATTGTATTTTTGGTTGATCAGGATAAGGTATCAGCCAGATAAAGAAGTTTGCCTTTTGTATAGACCATTTTGAAGTTGTACTTTTGCAATTTGATCATCATTCTTTGTAATCTCGCTGGCACTGAATACATAGGCTTCTTTAAAATAGTGACTAGAGGTTGATGCTCAGTCTCAAGCTGAATAGCCTGACCATAAATATAATCATGAAACTTCAAACATGCAAATACTATTGCCAAATTTCTTTCTCAATCTGAGCATATTGCATTTTAGTTTGGGTAAGAGATCTAGATGCATAGGTTACTGGTTTTCCTTCTTGAAGAATAACTGTGCCAAGACCAAATTTTGAAGCATCATAGGAATGAGTTACTGGTTGATTGACATTGTAGTATCTTAATGTAGATGGGGTGGCAATTTTCTGCTTAAGGTCTTCAAATGCTCTCTGGTGCTGTTCCAACCAAGACCATGTAACATCTTTGTGCATCAGCTCTCTCAAAGACACTGTCAACTCAATGAAGTCTGATATAAACTTGCCTAAAGAGTTGACCATACCAAGAAAACGCTGTAGAGCTTGAACATTATCTGGTGCTGGCATCTCAAGATTGGCTGTTTGCTTGCTTGGATGGGTTTGGATGCAAACCAGTGCTAGCATATAAATGACCGACATATATAACATCTGGTAGCCTGAATTTACACTTCAGAGGATATAGCTTTAAGCTCACTTCACATGCTCTGTCTAGAACTCTTTTAAGGTTTCTGTCATGCTGTGCTTCACCATTGCCTCCAACCAATAAATCATCTACTATTATGGCACAAGGATTACCTGAAAAAGTTGCTCCATTGCACGCTGAAAGACTTCACTTGCAGAATCTATTCCAAATGGCATCCTAAGGAATCTATATCTTCCAAATGGGGTACTGAAAGTAGTCAGTAATGAAGATTTACGATCAAGCATCACTTGGCAAAATGAACTTTTTGCATCTAAGATAGGAAAAAAAGTGGCATTCAAGTATTAATGCTGTGACTTCCTCGACTGTACACATAGGATGATGCAGTATCTTTAATGCTTTGTACAAATGTCTTGGATCAATGCATAATCTGATTTTGTCTGAGCCTTTTTTATGGGCTGCTACTATGGACGACACCCATTCAGTTGGTTCTGCAACTGGACAAATTGCACCTTACTGCACCATTTTATCCAACTGAGCTTTGACCTTATTCCACATAGCTATTGGAACTTTTCTTGCAGGTCTGATAGCTGGACTGACCTTTGGTTCTAACTTCATAGAATACACAACAGGAAGTTTGCCTAACTTGTCATTGAAAACATTAGCATACTCTAAGAAAATAGCTTCAGTAAAATTGGAACTAGGATATCTGCTTATATGATGAACTTCTTTGGTAAAGGAAAGCAAATTCATTCTCAAACTGTCTCTGAGACCCAATAATGACCGCACAGGTCTTCAAACTACATAGAATAGTAAGTTGTAGCAGTTCCTAGCCAGATAACATGAAAGCACTATTGAGCCTTTGGTTTGATTTTCTTCACCTCCATAAGCAACAAGGTTTGCCCAACTGACAACATTACGTTGCTCACCAGCTCTCACCTTAGCAAAAATGTCTGCTGACATAACATTACACTTTGAACCAGTGTCTACTTTGAGCTTGGTGGATTTACCATTCATCTGGACGGTACAAAACACTTCATTCTTTGCCAACAAATTCACTGCATCAGTCTTTTCACCAATTGCTGACACACCATCTACATAAAAATCAGAACTGCAGCTCTTTATATAATCAACTTGCTTTTTTGAGTGACCTTTCTTTATAACTGTGTGAGGTTTACTTGATTTGCAAAACTTTTGAAAATAGTTCCATTTTTTACAAATGTGGCATTGCTGACCAAATGCTAAGCACTTTTCTTTTTTAGACTCATGATTGGCATCACCATTGCGGCAGTTAGCAATAAAGCTTTATTTGGGTTTTGCTGACTCACCCTTGTACTGCACTGAGCATGTCTTTTTCTTAGAACTTGCTGGAAAACTATGTTGTCTCTCAGGAAATCCTATAGGGGTTGCTGCTGCCATGTACTTAGTCTTGCTTTTACTAGCCACATATTGCATGCTGTCGACGTTTGCTCCGGAGCCTACTGAAACCATGCTCTTATCACTTGCATTCTGTAACTTCATGAATTTGGCAAATTTCAATAGCTTTGCTCAGCATTAAATCACTGTCACAAAGCAAAATCTTTCTCACTGCAGCACTATTAATGCCACACACAAGCCTGTCCTTTATTATCTCATCTTTTAAGTCGCCAAACATCCATGTTTAGCTTTGTTTCTCAGGTCATTAATATAAGCTGCTAAAGTTTCCCCTTGCTTTTGATCTCTTGTGTAAAACAAATGCCTCTCTAATGTAATAGCTGTCAAGGGGTTACACATTTCCCTGAATTTGTATTTCAAACATTTGGGGTCTTCCCTTGATTCAGCCTGTACAACAATATGATGGTTTTCACCTTCTCCTTCATATACTGCTGGTGCATACACAAATGAATGCTCTCTTTCAATGGCTTCTGACCCAGCTCGTCTTAGCAAAATGAATACCCTTGTGCTCCCATCTTTGTCAGAGTAAGCAGCTTATATAAAAATGTAATCTCACTCAAATATTCTCCAAATCTCTGCAATATTCTGATCAAATACAAGGGGTGATGGCTTGCAAAATCCATCTGCCATATTAACACATACCAGTGAAGGCTTTTGCATGAACACACACACACATATACATATGCCAGAAACTTATACCAGTACTTGTAACTATTCCCAATAGCACAACAAGCCTCTGAATAACTGAACTTTGTGAAATAAGTCTCATGGGCTCAAGAATACTATTGAAATTACTGTACTGTAAGAAACCACCTCATCAGTGTAGGAAACATTTCAAAATAACTGCACTGTGCAAATAAACTGGACAGAAGAAGCTCAGAGTAAGAAACATTTTGAAGTAAGTTCACTTTGTAAATAAACAGTATACAGCACACTGAAACTTTCCCAAAATGTCTGTACTTTGCAACGTTACTCTTTACAGTGCAAGAAACACTCTGTAATGGAGGTACTCTGTGAATAGACACACCCAGCACAAGAAACTTTTCGAAATGGCTGTATTTTGACTTCACTTTGCAAAATAGTTGCACTTTGCACACAAATAAACTCTTCAAAATAAATGCACAGTAATATGCACACACTGTAAGCACTTTTACACACTTTGAGATAATTCAAATAACTCTAGTTATGCCCTGAATAGTTTCAATCAATGCAAAACAGTAGTTTATGCCAAAACACAGTATTCTGTCAAAAAACATGCAACCGCCTTACTTTATTTATGCTTAATGTGCCTTTTTGTCCTTTATTATATTAATTTTGCTCGTTTAATCTCTTTTCATGCCCATTATACTTTTCTTGTGCTTGTGCTCTTAACATGCCTGTTTTACATTAAACATGCTTGTTTCGCAATTCCTATGTAATTTCTGATAATCATTTTATCAAATATCTTAATTTTAAACATTTTGTTTATGTCTCTCATTTGTTTAGTAATGCAGTTTGTACCCTTGTAATGCTCCATTTTATCTTTTTTAATAAATAAATCATTCATGCAAGTTTTCATTACCTTTGGTTCATTTCTGGCCCCTTTTTGTGCTAGGTTTTCTTAGTTTACCTTCACTGTTAACTCTGCACCTTATAGCTCTGAAAAGCAGTCTCTGAAATCCTGGTTCTGGCACCATGTCGCTTGTCCCGTCAGGATAAAACAGATGAGCATTCATGGGTTCTGTTCAAGCAGCTTTATTATGTACAAACATACCAGGAGTGAGGTTTAATAACATCTACTTAGATAAACTTATAAACAAACTAGCTATTACATTCATACATGCTCTCTGGCTGCACTCTCAAAATGGCACTGAAGTTAGCATGTGCTTTCTATTTATGTGCACATGCCATCCTTGGAAATGCTTCTTAAAGGTACAACATATACACACTATTCTACAGTAACCAGATCCTCCCTTATCCTAGCCACCAACTGCTTATTAGGAATTATTCCCAAATCATTACCACCCTAATGTATCACCAGTATTTGAGGAAGTCCCATCCATGACCTTGTCACTTCAACTTCATCCATAAACTGATTCCATCTAAGACCTCTAATCCCAGGCCAATTAACTGTTCACCCCAATCCACTGGACAAAGACCATCATGCCTATCTTTCACAAGGATTATCTACATACCCTTCCTTAATCGATCCATTTTAGACCTATGTAACCAAATGTGCACTGACATTGGAAAAACCATAACATCTCTTCAAACTAATGACTCTAACAGCTCTGACACCCAAACTGCCTCAAAATACATCCATAAATGCAAAGTAACCCAGAAAACATGATCAACTGACTTGCCCACCACTAAAGCTAAACCGGTCAATAAAACTTTCAAAATCTGTCTTGTCAACAGCTAATTCATATCCATATTCACTCCAACCACTCTACCCACACTCGCAACATACACCCTACCATCCGTGACTTTGTAAAATCATGCAGCCCAACCACCTGCACAGATATACTAATCGCTGCCAAGTCCACCTTAACTGATTGCACTACCTTACCTTGCCCCCAAGTCAGAGCCAAGTATCACAATAATAGCTCCTCATACTAAACCCCTTCATCCTCAGGCAACTGCAAAATAAATTTAGCAAAGTCATATAATGCTCTACCATATGCTGTTCTGGTAGATGGTGTCCAAGATTGTTGCACCAATTTCATAGTTACATCAACCTAAGATGGAACACCTCATCTGGCAACATCATCAGCTCTTCCTCCACCCCAGGGGCCAACTGTTGGAACCTGGAAAACTGAAATTGAGACAAACTGTCATCAATCTCATTCCTAACCCCTGCAAGATGCACACCTGTGAAAGAAAAAAATATTGCAAAATATTCTGCAAAGCCAACTTATGTAAAACTAACAACAATTCAGATATTGCAGTCTTTGCTTGCAAAACATGCACCACTGCCATATTGTCCAAATAAAAAATGACCCTCTTTCTCCTTAACCACTCCTGCCAAACTACCGATGCAACCCAGATTGGCATCAACTCCAAAAAGGCAATATTCCTTTTCCACTCATCCTTCCAATCTGCCGGCCAATGAGGTGCACACCATTCCCCACCAAATATTGCTCCGATTCCTATAGCCCCAGCTGCATCCATAAACAACTGCAGTTCCCCTTGACCAACCCAATCCATCTGCCTAAAAGAAACACCATTAAACTGCTCCAAAGAGGACAACTGCAGTGCTAAATCAGCCTGTACTAACTTGTTAATTATGAACCAATGATGTTTGCTCGTCTCTCCTTTCAGCAAGAAGGCCACTGACCTACAAAAAGTACGCCCTGGATGAACTGCCCAACATGCAAAATTTAGAAGCCCTAAAAGCTCCATAACCTCCCTAATCTGAACTTTATTCTTGCACACCACCCAGCCACTCTTCTCCTTCAAATGGGCTATCTTATCAGCCAGCAAGCAAAACAACCCGCATTCTGCATCCACCAATAAACACAAGAAATCCAGTGCCTTAGCTGGGCCTTCCAACTTCTGCCTAGCCAAAGGGATTCCCACCTCATCACACATCCCCCAAAACTCTCACAAACCTTTGAATACTCTCCTAAACCCCTCACTTACTATCATGAAATCATCCAGGTAATGCACCATCTTCTGCTTATTCATCCACTGCTGCCAAGCCCAGTGAAATACAATTCTAAATTTCTCAAAAGTAGTGCAGGCTACTGAGCATCCCATTGCATAGCCTTATCAAAGTAAAATGTTTCCCAACTGCCATGCCTAATAACAACCACTCCTCCTTCCCTACTGGCAAAAGGCGAGATGTGGATTCAATGTCCACCTTCACCAACCACAGATCCTTAAGCCCCTGAATAACCTTCACAGTGTCATCCAAAGATGCACAACTGACCTTGGCATCCTCAACTGAGATAAAGTCATTAACAGAGCTCCATTCTGGGTATGACAAGTGGTGAATCATCTGGGACTTATTGGTCACCTTCTTAGGAACCAAACCCAACTGTGAAACCTTAAAACTCTCAAAGGGTGGCTATCAAAAGTCCTAACAACCTACCCACCTGTCATTCCTTCTTTACCAAACCTTCCAATATATCCTTCTTCCCCAATATGGATTGAAAATTCTTACAGACTACCCCATCCTCCACCACCCTTGATTTAATAAAAAACCCTCGAGAAAAGCCCTCAACTATTTCTTCCTTAAGAGAAGAATCAGGAAATTGCTGGAGCATTTGCCACAATATTTGCACCCTTATAGCAGAATGTGTCCCCTAGCCATCTCCTAACCCCCCAAAAGGACACCCCTCCCCATAGCCCTCGAAAATTTCCCCATTTCAGAGATTCTGACTCCCCTGAAAAGAAGAAGGGAAAACACCCACATCAGTGGAAAGTGAACCCAGAGTCACCACATTAAACTCCCGCAGACCACAATGCACCTCCGAATGGCTCCCCACACACTTTGAACAAGCATGTAAGAACTTATACCCTACCCATATACAATGTGTTGTATTAAAAGTCCAACATACTACCCCCTTCTGCCCCCACCCTTCCCCCTCTACTAACCACCTCAAAGCTAGCCATCATAGTAGCTTGCCATATGTTCAAATGTGTAACCTCCCAGGTGAGACAGCAATCAATTGCTTCCCACTTCCAAAACCTCTGATCATACCATAACCAAGCAGTCCCTTCCCACAAATGCTGAACCTCCTGAATCATAAGAAAGTAGGCCAAGAGTGCCAAAGCCAAAGAAGTATCCTTCTCCAGCTGAACTGCCATGTAGTAGACAAAACCTATCACCCAATTATCCCACATCCTAGGTCACAGTCTGCCTACTCTCCTCCTCATCCCCAATGCCTCTAAAGCTGCCATAATGTGCTTGCTATTTGCTGTCTCTGATTCCACCAATTACTGCACCCCTTCTGCATCAATTAATTCAAAGACATCAACATACTTCCCCCTACAAATCTTCTCCTTAACTGAGGATGGAATGTAAGCTGTCAGAGAAACTGTCCCTGCCCCTTGCCCCAAAGCCTGTGTAGCTAACCAATCACCCAGCCGTATGCCATAATCTGACCCAACTTCAGAAGACAATCCTACCTCACCCATGGTTGACCCCAAGCTCCCCTCAGACAGCCCTAAACTATCCTCTCTACTGACTGCTTCACCCTGTCCCTGCTCATGACACCTCTGTGTATCCCCATAGACCCCCTCAGCTTCACCTGACCCCTGATACACCTTGGTCCCAGCTATCCCACAATCATTCCCCAAACACTCCAAATCTACCCCACCTCATGGGACTCCCAACAGTATATCATTATCTGCATGTCTGTCCTGAGCCACTCCAGCAGCTGGAAGATCCACTGCAACCACATCTCTCAACTACCATGCCACTTCCCATGAGCCACCAATCTGCTCTTCGCCACCATACTTTGTCTGTTCCAACTGGACTCTCTCACATCCTGGAGTCAGCATTAAGCACCTCCTGGAACAGCTCTTCTGCCTGCAACATGATGGTCTCCCACCGCTGCCATAAACTATACATGTTTGCCATCTGCAACAAAAGAGAGACACCAAGTGAAAGACAACAGTGAGCTCAAGGAGAAGGGGTGAGGTAAAACACACACACACACACACACACACACAAAAAAAAAACACTTACACCAGACACTTTCTTTCACCTGGCTAGTGAACTAGGGTCTATATTACATTGTTGAAAGGGCTGTTCATTGAACACCCTTTGATCGACACGTAAATACTGAAAGACCAAAACTTTAAATGGCCAAATAAGCAATTTTTCCCATGGAAAAAAATGCTTGACCAACAAAAAATAAAACAAATCATCAAACTATGTGAAATGGGGAGCTTTGGTTGTGCTCCCCACACCCTCCCTAACTCCAAGATCGCACTACATGGAATAACGAGCAATTTCTAGATAACGGCCAAGCGATTTTTCCCCCGGGAAAAAATTTTCTTACTTGGCCATTCGAAGCTTTGGTAGTTCGCCATTTATGTGTTGATCAAAGGGCATTCAGTTAACAGCCCTTTTGACAATGTAAATGAGACCCAGTGGAATATGTCTCTTTTGCTTTCCTTTTTTTTTTTTTTTTTTAGTACTACTTCTGGTAATCTCCACAAAGAAATCACATGTATTACCCTGAGTGTCTAAGGTTTAAAGCCCCATGTGGGAATTAAACCCTGCACCTTGTGTTTGTTAGATATACATCTTACCATTATGCTTACCTTCCACATGAGCTAAACATTACACTAATCCCTTCCACTGATATGCCTCCCCTAAGTATTTCATCACTGGAATGATCTGAGGATTGAACTCTAAAGTATGCATGCACTGCAGTTTCAAACCTCAAAACCTTCCGAAAATGTATGTTAACATAAACCCTGCAACTCTAGCAATCTTCGCAAATGTATCAGAGCAATATTTAACAGATGTCCCTGTTTTTCACCTTTTCCTTCCAGCTTTCTTGCACTAAGAGAATGAGCACAAGGGCTTGCCAAGACCACCACACCCTGAGACTCCCCTTGAAATACAGTTGCCAACTGTGCCAAAAAAAAATCTGTTCTAATTTTAATTACCTCACTTACCCAGAGAAAAGTCTTCAAGAGAATTCCTTCTCAAAATGATTTTAATTAAATTGCTCATACTATTTTACTGCCCCTCTCCTAACCAGCTCCTGAATGATAACTCAGTGTTAGGCAGGCAGGAACCATTCTCTCTTCTCATTTTAATTTTTTGCAAGTATGAACTGCTCGCCTGCACTTCCCAACCCTCCCTCAGCCTCATAATGGCCAGTGCCACACCTTTCATGCACAGCAACTGACCGTTAGTAGTGAGCACCTCAAAACCTGCAAAACATGGCATCCTGAACGACTCAGCTGGGGAAGGAAAGTCACCAGCCCATACCACCACCACCAACGCAATTCTCCCAAACTACCAGACCAGCTCTCAAGGCTACCATTCTGCCTACCTACTCCAGGAGCAAACACAGCACCATCACAGACCACCCATGCATGAAACTACACCTCCAGCTAGCAGAGCTCCACTTATGTACCTGCAAGCAAGCAAAGACCACGCAAACTGGCCATAACCCCAACCTGGAATAAAAACAAAATAATGCTATCACTGTTTAACTGCCACCACAAGGAGCCCAAATGGAACTATCCAAAAAACGCTGCAACAGACTCCAAAGGCACCAACTAAATTACCCTCAGTCAACTGATGCCATAACCTGAGCACTGGGTCCTACTGCTCAGAATAATTAAACTAACATCATACTGTGTAACTGCACCACTGAACTGGTGTGCCAAACTCCAAGCACCAAAATCTGCTATCCCCAGAAAAGTTGTCCATGTGCCCTCCTCAAAAGTAAAATCACTAAGCATTAAGCTGCCAAGAATCACACAAAAAAATTGCATTAATCTGTCCTCCACACCACCTATTTTTAATGCAAGGCCTACCTGCGATCTGATGTACTTACAGGCTGTCTTGGATGTGAACCTGCAGTAGCAAGTTCACACTCCTATAAAACACCTAAGTCCCACCCTACATCTACCTGACTTCCTCTAAAGTTTCCTTAACAAATTAACCCTTCCCTTCCCAAAATCTAGTCAAACCTATCTCTATTCCTTAATCTTCATCCCCTTCCCCAACAAACTCCCAGCCCCAACCCACATTTAACTCTCTCTAACCCTTATCAAAGATGTCCCTGGACAAATTGGTTTGCTCCCAAACCTTATTTATGCACTGTTCTTGTAAGCACATTAAAGTATTTAGCTATAAAAAAACTGCTATATATTCCAATAACGTCCAGTTTTTCTTTTTACTGAATTGCTTGCCCTTATGCCTTTTAATTTTATGTTTCTCTCAGTAAACAATGTCCAGACCTCTTGGTTTATTGCCTTCACCTTTAGTCAGATTATTTTCATGGAAACTTAAAAACAAAATGTAGATAGAGCTGCCTTTAGCTCCAGATTTCTGATCTGGCACTGAATATTTATTTGCTTTAAAAAAACTATTTATTACATTGCAAAAAAATGTCTGATTAGATTAAGCTAAGGATATTAATCCAGACATCCATCTTCACCTGTGCAAAAGTAAAAGAAAACATTTTGGTTCTACATGTATTATAATCAGTGCATCCCGTACCCCAACAGCCCAAGATTATAGCCTACTGATTTAAATGCCCTTTTGCCCAGCCCTTCTTCACTGTTTACATTGTAATGCCCAGATTTCTTAAAACTAAAATAGAGAAAAAAAACACCTGTTTATTTAGCATCTTTACTACATGCAACAGTCACTGAAAATAATTTACTATATAACACACAATTTATATCATAAAATGTTTCATACGTTTCATAAATGCTTCATACAAATACTGTTAAAAACAAAAATGTTTTACTTGCAGTTACTTTTCCTTCTTTTTCTCTCTTTTTCCTTTTAGTGTCCTTCCAAACATTAATGACATGAAGTGGGGAATATGCATGTCAGTCCCCAAAGAAGTTTAACAAAGTCAACCAAAAACAATCTTTCTCAGCCACTTTTTTTTTGCAAAGGCATATTTCACAGATGTGACTGATGCTTTATAGTCTCTCATTTATTCACTAATTTCAGTGTTGCTGGTCTTCTTCCTCTTCATCTCCATCTTCCAGCCCCAGACTCCAGCTCAAGTCCAAGATACTCTCAGTTCTTCTAGTCAACTCCTTAGCTTTTTTCTGTCTCTCAAGCATTTTACTTTGGAATATTGGAAAAGGTTTCACTGGCAAAGTCTGTCTATGAGCCTCACCATCAAAAAAATGAGAAGCAGAGTCCCTTCTGTTTGATGGCTCACCCCTTGTTGCACAGACTTTTGCATTTCACCCTTAGCCTGTTCTGCATCCCAAAATGACTTTGATCTGCCAGTAAAAAATATTTTGAAGACAGCTGTATAAAGCAGCTGGAATCTCACATGTGGCTCTCAGCATTCCCTGTTTTCTGGGATAAATACACTTCTCTTCTGCCTGATGTACAGTGAATAATCATTTTTCTACAACCACTCTACTCTCTCAATTTTTTAAAATTTTGCCCCTGTCCCATGGTTTTGTCAGGATCAAGTCTTTCTGGTAGCATGATTGCTACTTTACTACTACATGTCTTAGCTGAGTTCTCATTGCCAGGTTTGGAGCATACACACAATGTGGTGTGGAATAGCACTCCAGTTACATATTTGTGCTTTCATAACATTTATATGGTCTGTTCCTTCCATTTTCTCTCAGCAGAAACTCTAAGGTGTTTTCTGTGTGCTCTGTTCTCTAGCTCTACCATTTTTTGAAACAGCTCTTCTTGAGCAATCTCATACTCAGCCAGCCTTTTCTTCATTTTGCCCTCTCGTTCTTGCAGTTTTATCAGTTCATCTGAATAGCTTTTTAAAGCTTCTTCCATTTTTCCAGCCTTTTGTTATTTGAGTTGATATATTCCTTCAGTGTTTCATTTATTTTAATCAACTCTGGGTACATTTGGCTTATTTGTTCCTCTTAATAACTGGAAACTATCTCTTGTAGCAAAGCTGGAGCCTGAATTGCTTTTTGCTGGACAGCTGCAGGATTCTTCCCAGTAAGTGCTTTTGCTTTACCTATTTTAGTTGATTTTCTTCCAGACTCTCTAAGAGATGTCTTTGCTGGCATATAGGTAATGTACTTACTAGCCAGTAACTGAATTTTGCTAAAACAGGCAGAAACACTGGCCGTTATCTATCAGTGTCTTTTTTCACACTGGAAGAGCTGAAATAAAGCTGTTTATCAGTGTGCAGCCATCTTGGAAAACATCAACTCTTGGTGTGCTTTTGGATGAAAGATTGTTGTTCATGGAACAGATGTCATGTTTTGCAAGATCATCCTGCTTCTACTTAAGAAACAAGGCCCACAACAAACACCTCATCCACCCTTAAGGACCTTAGTGTGGTTATACATGCCCTGATCACCTGCTGTCTCTTTATCCACGGCTGCCTAATGTAGAACTCAGCTGACTATAGCTTGTACAGGTCTCTGCAGCCCAGTTACTCACAGATTTGTCTAGTTACCCTGACATTATTATGGTCCTGTTGAGTTTGCATTTGTTACCTATTCCGTCTCAGATCACTTTTAAAGTACTAGTGTTACTGCATCTGCATGATTTTGGGTTCCTTGTATCTGAATGAGTTCTTAACCTCATACCTTCCTGTTTGGCCTTCCTCATCCATGGTTTTCTGGAGTTCCTAAAGTTCACTTGGGCACAGCTGCTGGTTGCTTCTTTTCCTTTCAAGCATCACACTTTTGGAATCTTCTTTTTCAGTGGGTGAAAAAAGCCACTATACTTGCTAGTTTTAAAAGATTCCTGGGGGGTCCATCTCTCACATTAGCTTGTAATCTTTTCAGGTTTATTTTACTGCCTATTTACTTGTTATTTATTTCCATATTGCACAAAGAGAACTTTAAGCATATGCACATCTATTCATTTGTTATTATTGTGTTGGTGCTTGGGCTGAAACAGCTTAAAGAATTTGAATGACATCCAGAAGGAATGCATACCAAGGAGATTGGAGTTTTTGCAGCTACCTTGTCTTCTATGCACTTATAATATAGACACTCACCAGTATACATTCCGGTCAGACTGCCATGTAGACTATGGGGTGGAAGATTCTTTTATGCCTAGTCATGATATCATATCTTGTAATGTGACATGCATGTAACATGTTATGAAGGCCCAGCTTTTGGGAGCCCTAGGCAAACAAACCACAACCTTAGTCTCCTCATAAACTGTATCTATACCATATCTAGGAACATAATTCTGTTATTTTCTATGTTTTCTGCTGGTAAAATCATCTGCTTCCAGTACTCTATTTCATTTCAGTAACAGAAAACTTCTCAAAGTTGAACACCATGTAAAGATCAAGGGCAGGATTCACGATGGCTTGCATGGAGTCTAAGAGTCGTGTAAGACTCCATGCAGCCATCGCGATCCAGGAACAGCCCGAAATCCAGTGTAAGAGACCAGCTAAAACGTCTCTTACACGGGCAAGGTGTGGATATGCTAATTACCTCACTTGCAGCCAAAAGGCATGCAAATGAGGTAGATTAGCGATCCACGAAGCTGAAACCAGCCCGTGTAAGAGTCGTGTTAGGTGCAGAAATGTACTCAGTTGACAACTGAGTACGTTACTGCAAATAACACAATGGAGCCATGACAGCTCCAAATAAAGTGTGCATATGTAGCAGGCAGCATATTAATGGCCAAATATGTGGCCACTGGCATGGTAACCTGATGCAAACATGAAATAAAATATTTTTTTTTTCGGCGATCGGCGAGGTTTAAACGCAGCGCAGCCCCGCGCAAACGGGCTGCGCTAAATAAGACATAAAAATAAAGGTTTGAAACCCACAAATGTGGGTTTTATGCAATGCATGGATTTGCAATGCAGGGACTAGCAGACCGAAAACAACATGGCCACCGTTTAGTGGTTGCTAAGGGGGGAAGCTGAGTGTAAGACACGTAACTAAGCATTAGTAGGCAATTCTATGTAAATGAGTGGTAGGATAGTGAATCACACTGTCACATAGCAAATGAGCACATTCCGTGTAGTGTAAGAGTTAGATAAGGGGGAGTAACAGAGTAGGAGATAGGTGACATCACAGGGGGGAATGTCAGGAAGAAATCAAGCTCATTGGAGAAAAGTGGTATGTGAAAGATGCCAATCACACAGCATAGAAAGAGGAGTGTCAACAGATAAGCATGGGAAAGTCAAGAAATGGAAGGTGTACACTGTGGCCAACACCAAAGTTTCTTGCTGTGCATGCATGCACGCGTGTGCGCGCTGGGAGGCGCGAGTAAGACAGAGTGCGCGTGTGTAAGGCAGAGTAAGCATGTAGGAGCCTGTGTAAAGATCTATAAACCTGTTTGCGCTGGTGTGTGTGCGTTTTAACCCGAATAAGCAGATTCTAGTCTGTGTAAGCATGTGTGCGCACGTGGTAGCCACTGTGAACGTGTTTCTGCTGGTATGCGCGGTGCTCCCCCTGAGGAAACAGAGGAAAAAGGAAGCAGAAGAAATAGTAGGAAGCTAGCAGGGAATACTGGTAGAGCTAGCAGGTGAAAACAATTAGAAGCAGGCAATTACACAGGCAGAATACTAGCCCAGCCCAGCACTTAAAACACTGCAAACAGCATTGCACTATGTTTCTCTCAAGAGACACTGCAAGACAGGAGTAAGCTAGTAGAAGTGAAAACTGAAAAAGCTGCACTCAGACCAAACATGCTAGGGGCTGCCATAGCTGTTCTAAGGAGACATAGGAGACTTGCTGAGGGTGGTGACAATGCAAATCCTGCCAGACAACCCACAGTGAGGAGACAGAGAAGAGTGTACAGGCCCAGGGTCACCTACCAGGGGTTACATGAGCTGGAGATAGTGGAGCGCTATAGAGTGGACAGAGACCTTCTGCAGCAAATTGTTGAGCTGTGCAGGCCACGCCTCACACACAGAACCAACAGAGGGGAACCCATCCCAGTGGAAACCAAGGTATGTGTTGGCCTAAGAATACTAGCAACAGGTACCTTCCAGAGACCAACTGGTGATATGATGGGGATATCACAGGCATCAGCCTTCAGGGTACTGCACCAGTTCCTGGATGCCATGTCAGCACATGTCGGTGAGCATGTATATTTCCCCAATTCCCATGAGGTATTGGCCAGCAATATGCGTCTCTTCCATCAAATAGCAGAATACCCTGAGGTAGTGGGTGCAATAGACTGCACGGACATACGCATCAAAGCACCAGCCGGTGAGCGGGGTAGGGCCTACATTAACTGCAAGGGCTTCCCCCTCCATCAACTGCCAGGTCGTGTGTGATGCCCAGGGCATAATAATGAATGTGTGTGCTGGCTGCCCTGGGAGCTACCATGATTCCCATATCTGGCATTTGATGCAGCTGTACCAGACATTTGCCAATGGGGACATCCCACATGGTCACCTAGTGGGGGATGCTGGATATGCACTGGAGCCGTGGCTGATGACACCCATCAGAAACACACACACACCTGAACAAGAACGCCATAATGAGGCACACGCACAAACACGAAATGTAATAGAGCATGTGTTTGGGCTGCTCAAGTCATGGTTCCGGTGCCTGGACACATCTGGTGGAGCCTTGCAGTACTCACCAACTACATGTACCCAAAGAATCATGGTATGTGCTATGCTACATAATATGATTCTGCGAAAACAGCTGCAGCAGGACCAGCATAGGGCCAGGACAAACAGCCCCCCACCATTGCCAAGGCCATCACAGGCAGAGCGTGACTCGGAGGAGGAACAACCTGAGCCTGCCCCAGTAGGCAGAAGGAGGCGTGCCCAGTATGCCCTGGCCTTGGCAAAGAGGCAACGCATAGCACATACACTGGCTCAGTAGGAACCCTGGGAATGATACCACTCTCTGACTCACTCATATAGTAACAGGGACGCCTAACATGACACAACCTGCTCTCAAACATGTACAGGGAGTGTAGTATGTGCATCCAACAGAGGCAGCCCTGCAGCACCACCTGAGGCATGATTGCCATGTGTTAAGTAATGTAACACCATCTAGTATATGCAAACATGAAGACCCTGCCTAACATCTCACCCTCACCAAGCATGATGCCATACTATGAAGACAACAAGATCAAGTACAATAATTGGCTGAAGTATTGCTGTTAGCAAGGGGGAACAAATGGCTGACAGCCTGGGATGACATGCTGAGCAAGACATGATGCCCTACCTGCTAGGGATGGCATGCACCCAGCACACCTGGCTGTGTGGACACTGGCAAAGGCTGCTGTCACCCCCACTGTGCCTTGAATAAGTAAGGCTGGAAACACAAACCCACCACCATAGGTAGCACAAGGGATAACAACCTGGACGTAATGCTACCCAACGCCAGAAGTCTAACCTGCAAGGTGCATGCAGACCAAACCCACCACAGCATGGAGAATGGTAATATCTGTTCTGTAACAGAAACCTGGGTCAACGCCCAGAAGAGCACCCTAATACTACCAGGTTATGCCTCATACCATGCTCTACAGCTCCAAAACATGGAACACACTACAATAGGAGTGTGGCTATCAGTAATTGTCAAGGATAACCACACCCCCAGGTTGGTACCACAGCAAGAAGCAGCATGGATTATCCACTGGCAAGTAACAGTGGCTCAAACTGCGTCCCTGTTTGCAGCCTGCTACAGACCACACTCACAAACCCAGGAACCCCAGCCAGCCTTCCTGAAGACACTGCAGAGTATGAATGTCTCAACAAATACCAAACAAGGCACACACAAAGTATGGCATAGGTGGCAATCCATTATGTATGGAAGAAGTAATCAGGGACCTAGGGGCACAAGTGGACGGTAACCCGTCATGTGACACTCACATTGCCTAGGTGGCCAGGAAGACCTGCTATATTGCCCACCTTAATATGAAAGGATGCACGTGTAGATCAAGAGAGGTCACTGTGCCCCCATTCTCTTCCCTTATCAGGCCCATACGTGACAACAATGCCCCAGTTCGGATGTACCTTACCTTACACCTGCAGCAGTTAGAAAGACCCCAAATGTACCTCACCAACAGGATAAAGGGTCCAAACATTTGACATCTGCAGCCTGGCTGAAGAAACCACAGCCCAATTCACAAGCATACTGCCCAGTCAGAGGCGATGTATGCCTGATGTACAAGGCCATGTCCAATCCAGAATGAATGGACATGCTCCACTGCAGAAACCCCAAATCCAGCAGAGACACCACAGTGAGATATCTGAACCTCCACACATAGATAAATAGGATGTGCTGGAGGGACAGATCCATAACCCAGAGGCTCCTTACACTCTGGAACAGAATCCCAATCCATGATAGGCTGAGCTCCACACTCATACTCAACAAGAGAAATCTGGTGAAGTGCATGGGAGATAGTAGGTGTACACTGGGGGCCATCCCTGTGTCACATCTAGTAAAGTAAACCCTAAATGGGCATAATATGCACATTGCAATGGGTGTCAAAACTCACACACAGTCTGTCCATGCTCAAACATGGCCAGGGCAGATAGCCTAGTATGAACCTATGAACCTATGATGATACAAATTGTGCAGGACACAAAGGATTATCACACAGCTGTCCTACCTGATGGTAGGAACCATGGTGATAATCCACAGATATGCTCTGCAGTACTCAAATATCACAAACAATACACCAAACCCACACACATTGCCAACATCCAACCTAACAAGATTCTTTGCAAACTCCCCACCAGCACCAAACTGCCAAATATCTATCCCAGCAGAGTGCTGGCCCCCTGACATTGCAGATGCTGAGGTAACAGCCAGCATCTACAAAGCAAACCACACAGCATCAATGGTACCAGATGGTGTCCTGGGTTGTGTCCAACAAGTACTGTAAGAAGAATGGAACACCAAATAGCACTACTGCGCACTCACAGTCTTACCACAGGATATGTACCCAAAGAGCAGTGTACAGCAACAGTGGTACCTCAACACAAACGTGGTGCCTGAATGGATACTGCAAACTATCACCCCTCAACCCTGACTATCTAGGTTGGTAAAGTAATGGAGAGGATGATCATGGATCCCAGGAATAACGAGATTGGGTACCTACAGACATTGGACCCTACCCAGTGTGGCTTTCATAGGGCATATCCTGCCCCTTATACATGTCTGACACATGTGAAATACGCACCAAGGCCATTGATGTGGGGAATGTGGATCATATAGCCTATCTGGACCTTGCTAAACCCTTCCATACAACACCCTAGTTGGTCAGTACAGATAAGCTCACCAGCCTAACTATAAACCCCTATCCAAGTAGATGGGTTGCAAACCAGCTCAAGGACAGAACTGACCTGGTCAGACATGCTGCAGCCATGTCAGACTGCAAACCAGGTACAACTGGCATCCCACAAGGCATGGTCCTGGGACCTCTCTTGTATGCTATATATGTCACATAGGTACAGGCCAACATGGAAAGACTCTGTCTGAACAGGTTCACAGAAGACTACAAACTGCCCACCATATCGGACCCTCCAGCTGACACAAGCAACCTACAAAAGGCACACATAGAAACAGACAAGTGGTGCCACAGCCATGTCAACAAGCTAAATTCAGAATAGTGTATAGTCATCCCCTGTGGAAACACAGTACATGGCCAGAAATTACCACATAGGTGTTAACCCAGTAAATACATCAGGAGCAATAAGAGACCTGGGGACACAAGGTGATAGATATCCTGCATGTGACATCCATGTGTCTGTAGTGGTTACAGAAACATACCATATACCCACCTAATCCTGAAGGTAAGCACAGCTAGGTCAGGGTAGGTCAATGTGCCTCTCCAGTCATCCATCAGCAGCCTCACAATTGCGTACAATGGCCCTTGAGGGATGTACCTTAGCAGACACCTGCATCAACTGGAAAGACCCCACAAATACCCCACCAGTAGGATCACAGAGCTGTAACAGATGCCATGTGTCACCTGATTAAACAAACTGCAGCTCCACACAGTGCCATACCGCCTGGCTGGAGGTGAACTGTGCCTGATGTATAAAGCCATGACCAAGCTGGTATCAATGGACATTTGGCACCATGTAAAATCTGAATGCTGGTGAGCTATGCAGATGACAGGCCTGAACCCCAGCACAGACATAAACAGGACATGCTGTACCGATTGGTCCATAACCCAGAAGCTCACTCCACTCATGACTAAATTCCCAGTACAGGTTATCCAGGGAGTCCCTCATTGACTGTCATCCAGAGGAATCATGATGACTGGATGGGAGATGGTAGGTGTACCCTGGATATCACCTGTATGTCACGGGTAGACAGAGGCACAGCACACTAACCTTGACATATGTCATGGCAAACACCAGTAAATGTCTGTTGAAGGACAAACACTCTCTGACTAGCATTACAAATGGACTAGGGCACATGGCCATTGTTTGTCACTGTCCACACAAGTTGTGGAATACATTAACAATGTCGGACAATCATGTACTATGCTGTCCATATCTGAACAAAATGCAACATGGTCATATCTGCACAACTGGCCCTCAACCAGTCTGGTGTGCTCACTATAAATATTACAAGCAGTGATAGGACTGAAACCGATGATACTGTCCACCACAGTGAAAGTACTGAACCAGTACACTATACGACAATACACTGTTTGGTCAGTAGGAAAGGATGTTGACAACTGTATGCAAACTATCCCATGGCAACCCTGCAGGCACAGCATAATGCCTGTTAGGTTCAGACACAAAGCATTTGGGCAGTAAGAACACAACCTGACGTCCAACACTCAACTGTACATGTGAAATATAGATGACGTCCACACACAAACACAAATGTGGTGGACCACAGATCTCAACATAAGGAAAGTTCACACTGGGCATGCTCGCACACTTAGATAAATGAGACGTGCCAGTCAAGAAGCCATAGAAACTGTGAACTGGGCATGCTCACACACTTAGGCCATGTCACAGTTCAGCAGTTGCACACACATATCTGGCATTTGTATGTGTTAACACAGGAACCTCCCACAATACAGAAATCTGCCCAGCGCACACAGTAAAATTACAACAGAGACATAAGTAAAGTACTGGATCCCACTCATATGCAAACATCTTCCACAGTACACAAGTTGTTCATAGAGATAGGGAAAGCTATGGCAATAAAGATCCACAAACAGTATATGAGCAACAGATACTTGCATCTGACAGGTAAACATATGGCCGTAGAGTGCAATACTAGGATGTTGTCCCTAGGGAATACAGAAGGCTATCCACAGTGTATTTGGCATCTGCCTCCGCAGTACAGTAGGCCACTGTGCCTGTGCAAAGTTAATGCATAGATATGCTCTCTGCTGTATTGATGGATAGTAACAGATGTACATACCTCTTCATACATAATGATGTCAGCACACTATACATATGTCAGGAGCACAAATGATACCCAGTAATTTGAATAGCGCGCTCAGCTACTGTGTCTCCCACAAGTATCATAATATAGTTAGGTAGGGGTTTGAATCCTGCAAGTGCTCAGTGTGTATGCGTGACTGTGGGTGGGGGGGGGTAGTGTGTGTACAATTCCATGTGTAAGAGAAGTGTCCCTTTTGGCAACTAGTACAACACAACACATGCTGCATAATTCACTGTCTAAACACTGATGATGTCAGCACCCTATAAGTACAGCAGGAGAAAGCAAACCTCCCAGTAATGCAAATAGCGTGCTCTGCTACTGCATCTCTCACAAGTCTCATAACATAGTTAGGTCGGGGTTTGAATCCTGCAAGTGCTCAGTGTGTGTGTGACTGTGTGGGGGGAGTAGTGTGTGTGCAATTCTATGTGTAAGAGAAGTGTCCCTTTTGGCAAGTTGTACAACACAACACATGCTGTATAATCCACTGTCTAAACACTGATGATGTCAGCACCCTATAAGTACAGCAGGAGAAAATAAGCCTCCCAGTTATGCAAATAGTGCACTATGCTACTGCGTTTCTCACAAGTTTCATAACATAGCTAGGTAGGGGTTTGAATCCTGCAAGTGCTCAGTGACTGTGTGAGAGGAGTAGTGTGTGTGCAATTCTATGTATAAGAGAAATGTCCCTTTTGGCAACTAGTACAACACAACACATGCTGCATATTCCACTGTCTAAACACTGATGATGTCAGCACCCTATAAGTACAGCAGGAGAAAACAAGCTTCCCTGTAATGCAAATAGTACACTCTGCTACTGCCTTTCCCACAAGTGTCATAGCATAATTAGGTAGGAGTTTGAATCTTGCAAGTGCTTAGTGTGTTTGTGACTGTGGAGGGGGGAGTAGTGTGTGTGCAATTCTATGTGTAAGAGAAATGTCCCTTTTGGCAACTAGTACAACTCAACACATGCTGCATAATCCACTGTCTAAACACTGATGATGTCAGCACCCTATAAGTACAGCAGGAGAAAACAAACCTCCCAGTAATGCAAATAGTGCACTTTGCTACTGTGTCTCTCACAAGTGTCATTACATAGTTAGGTAGGGGTTTGAATCCTGCAAGTGCTCAGTATGTGTATGGGGAAGTAGTGTTTGTGCAATTCCACGTGTAAGAGAAATGTCCCTTTTGGCAACTAGCACAACACAACACATGCTGCATATTCCACTGTCTAAACACTGATAATGTCAGCACCCTATAAGTAAAGCAGGAGGAAGCAAGCCTCCCAGTAATGCAAATAGCACACTCTGCTACTGCGTCTCTCACAAGTGTCATAACATAGTTAGGTAGGGGTTTGTATCCTACAAACGCCATGTGTGTTTTTGTCACACAGTTTGTCCATGTGTGTGGGGTGTTGTTCCCAATATTGCACGACATACATTATATCAGTAATGTCAATGCACACATGATGTATGTGTGTACCTACACATATGCACCTGTGAACTTCAATAGTTCCCATGTCCGAAGCCTGCCTCATGTGAATACATGGAATATGCATTAGACAACTGTATGACTGTGGTGTTCTGTGCAGGGGCTGCATGTGGTATGTGAATATACAGTGTGAGTTGTGGATGGTGTCATCCCACCAGCGAGGGATACACGACTGGTCTGGAGCATATAGTCCACATATTGGTGATGAACAGGTGCAGCATGTTTTCACCTCTTGTGGGAGTGGTAACAAGTTGTTCCATAGCAATGCAGGGAATGAATGCTAGGAACCCTTCAGCTAGGGTCTTGGAGCTAGAGTAATGCTCACACTCTATGTTTGAGTAGTTGCAGTCCACCCATATAATGGTGTTTGTAGAGACCGTCATATTCCCAGTTTTATCAGGAAGGCCAAGTGGGTTTCCTGGGTATGGGAGGGTGGTGTGTGTCAGGCTATGAACCTGAAGGCAGTCTAACCCACTGTTAGTTGCACATGGATAGGCTCTGATGCTTTGTGCTGTGCCACAAACCTGGGGGTGTGTGTATCTGAGGTGCCTTTGGATACATCCCCCCTGTTCTGGTTTGGTGCATGTGTAGGGGATGACAAGCATGGTATGAGGTATGACCTGGCAGTGATGGGGTGCACCTAGGAGCCGTGTACCAGGAGTCTGTTACTGCATGGATATTGCTGTACTCCATGCTAAGGACAGTTTCCACTGCATGCATCTTGAGGTTTACACTGCTGCTGTTGAGTAGCATTACTATTAGTGTCCTATCCCATGTGATACCTGTGTAGGTGGCTATGTAATGTCAGCCTTGCATACAAAGGCACTATGTGTGTAGCAAGAGCCTCTGCCAATATACAATGGCCCATGGGTGACAGGTGCAAGCTGTCCCTAGCAAAGCAATGTGGCTTGTCCAGCATGTAATCCCACGCTGACAGGCATTGGATCCTCTTTGAATGTCACCGAAACATACGGTAATTGTAGAAACTGATCATCCTGTCTACATATTGTGGCAGCATTCTTGGTGAGGGTAAGATGCTACTCAAGGTCAGGGTCATACCAGCCTGTGCCACAAGCTCAGAGACCCCCTCTATGTCCCCTAACATATAGTCCAGGGAGGTGCGTCACAGGTCATACACACTGGCACAGACAATGACTGAGTCATATTTCTACATGCCTTGGAGTGACCTGTATGCTTGTGGTATGTGGTGGATCATAGTGCCCGGCGGGCATCTGAGCATGACCTTCACCTTGTTCAGCCTGGTGAGCAGGACCTCAGTGTACCTGACGATAGAGGTACCTATTACAACTGTAGCAGGTGTGTTGTCAAGCCGTATGGGCTGTGACTGTTTGGCACACAGGCTTTGTGAGCTATGTGTTGCACATGCTCTGCTCTGGCTTAACGTTTGCTTGCGTGTCTGCTTTGCAGGTGTCAGCTGCTCAGGCAGGATGCTATTCTGAGAGTCCAAGAATGTACCTGTGTGTTTCTGTGTTTGGATTGCGGTCGTGGCAGGTCTATGTGAGACTGGTACTGTATTCACTGTAGTTTCCCACTCCACCTGACAGGGTATGCCAGTACTGAGTTAAGAGAGCTTAGCCCCCAGTTTGGCTATGTGGTTGCATCTCTCACATGTGTTGTTAAGTGTATGTGAAGGGGAGAGGGTTGTCTGTGTACATGAGGCAGCTGTAACATTGCCACATGACTCACAGATTCACCAACTGGACCAGAGAGTAGATTGACAGGTGACCTTTGCACATGCTACCATAGCATTGTGAATCCCATACTAATTAACGACACATAGGGCCAATGGGGAACAAGGTACTCAAGGTGAGTATGTGCGGGTGTAATGCTCCTGATTTGTTAGTGCTGGCATATATAAATGCTGTCTTGAGCAAATGCGAGGTAAGTCATATGCAATGTGTTACAGGCAACCTACATGCAAACAGGACAAACAGTGACGTTCTGTCAAGTGAGACATGGACATCAGTACAGTAAGCAATACAGATGTCACTAGGGATCCACAGAGGCACTGTAAATCTGCACTGCAGGTGGAATCAGTGTTTCAGGGACATAACAAGCAAACATGCATACAAACAAAGCTACAGTCAGCAGGCCTGTATGTAGACTATGCTACAACAAACAAGGTGTATGACTTCCAGTAGGTAACAGTGCATATATGCAGGCACTATAAGCCTGTACCCAGACATTCTCAGGTCAGACGGGCTGGGTCCAGCTCCACCCCCCACAAGTGTATAGACCATGTACCTTCGTAATGTTGAATAACTGGCCTGATACCCAAGTGCTCATACCTGTAATAATACACATTTCAAATAACAGACACTGAGCCCTCACTCAGCAGTTCCAGACTTAGTATGATGTATGCTACCTGTCCTGGCACCACAGTATCTTTGACATGTATGGAGACTCTCCCTCCTGTCATAGTTAGTTCTGTGTTTTGGGGCTGTCATGCATGGTATGAGGTGTGACCTTGTAGTGCTAGTGTGCTCTTGTGAGTCTTGAACCTGTTGTGTATTACTGCACAGATATCAACATCCTCAAACATCCTCATTGCAGAGTCGAGTGTGGACAGCATGCAACTCGCAGTTGACATGACCATCATTGAGTATCAATATGTACATTTTCGTATCCCCTGTGCTACCTATGTAGGTGGCCATCTCTTGACAGCCTCACCACCAGTATGCAAAGATGTGCAGACAGTACACTATGGTAATTACTATGGGTGTACAAAACAATACAATGACATTCATACTGTAACTGCATCAGGCATGCTGGGATATACCCACAATGATATCATTACACTGTACTGTTGTCAACATTATACTATTACAACACTTCTATGTAGTCACCCTGTGCATCAGCACCATGTTAACCTGTTCCTGCACCGATGTTACAGATTGCAGGAGGTGGCACAGTTTCATCATATGCACAGGGTGTGTACTTGGTATGCCTGTGTCTGCCACTGATACAACCAATTGACATGTCTGTGTGTGTGTTTTGGTGAGGGACAGCAGTACAAGATGGGGCAATGTTGATGCAGTGTGTGCGTGTATGCGATAGCCCTAGGTGTTATCAATTTGCATGTGTGTATGCATGCACACAGTCCCACCTCATGGCTGCCATATACAGGTGTTTGTGGACAGCCACAGACTGTACCTGCCAGGTCATACAGATCACTGTCTGTGGCCACGGACACGGTACCTGTGCCTGGCAGGGGTGCTACGGACCGTATCAGGTACTAAGCCAGACTGGGTACTGTCATCAGAAGCAGGTGGTTGGTGACTGGAGACAGGTCCCTGTTGGGACTGTCCAGAACCACGTGCATGTGGTCTCCTGGGACGGTCTGATGACAGCACAGACCCAGCATTGCTGGGGCTGCTGCTGGCACTATGGGAGCGGCCGTGGGCCTGTTGTCATCCACGACGGCTGCCAGCTGCTGCTGTTGCTGACATACGGCCACGTCGATGCCTCAACCATCCACCATTGCCCTGGCTCATGGACATGTAGTTGTGGAACAGATCTAATGTGTCCCCCCAACATCTGTCAATGACCTCAGTGAAGTTACGGATGGCAGCTGCAACATCACGCATACTGTAATTCATAGCTGTGCGACATGCTCTCAGCTCCCTCAGACCCTGTCTGGTGTACCGTTCCATACATGGCTGTGCCTGCATTACAGCCCGAAACATAGCTGAGGTTGAAAGACCTCTGTGGGCACGTCTGACAGGGGCGGTATGCCCACGGATGCTCCAACGAGAACCCCTGGACGTCTGCCTGTGTGGTACCATGTCAGGACCCTGGCCATGGCTGCTGTATGGGGATGCATGTGCCACCGATACCACATTACCCTGGTCAATGCCCACTGTATCCTGTCCATCACCTAGGGACATTGGTGACAAAGGATGTATTGTCAGGATGACTGTGCGCATTGATGGGGTCGACAGCTGTGTACTGTCAATTGGCTGACCAATGACGGACCCTGGCACACCTCCCTATGCCATTACACAGGTATCATCATTATCACTATCCACAGCAGCTGATTCAGGTTCCCTGCTGCACAACACCAGAGCAGCACCAGAACCTGTGGGAGTAAGACAGGAAACACAGTTTACAATGTGTACACAATGTCACCACTGATACACACATGCACACAGGGCACATGCACACATGCACACATGCACACATGCACACAGGGCACATGCACACATGCACACAGGGCACATGCACACATGCACACAGGGCACATGCACACATGCACACATGCACACATACACACATGCACACAGGGCACATGCACACATGCACACATGCACACATGCACACTCCTTAGTATATGAGATATCAACACACAGACACAAACATACCTGCAATCAAACACATAGCACTACTGCTTCAGCCTATTATTACTATTAGTATCAAGAGTATTGAAGGTATTGTTATTACACACTCACCAGCATGGATAGGCTGCCTTGCTGTTACACCAGAGGGACCTGCAGAAATTAGACATTTATTGTCAGTGGGCACAACTGTGCCATTGATACTGTGAGTATGATACAGTTCAGTAGTGCAACAGTTAGCCTCCACAGGTCTACTGCTGATATTGAGAATATCACTCTTGCACAATAATTACCAAGATTACAGCTACAAACTGAGGACACACCTCACACATGCATAAACTAACAGTGTACAGAACGGTCAACTATACACATGGCATGTTACCTGCACGCTCCGTGTCCTGCTGCTGGGTGGCTCCAGCCTCCATCATTACACATGTATGCTGCTGCTGTTGGGCTGGAGCCACAACACTTAGGAGTAGTCCCTCCAGTCTGGTGAGGGGAGGATGTCTAGCCACCTCACCACCTGTGGCAAGCTGCTGCCTGTGGATATCCGACGCACGCTGATGGACATTTCTAATTAAATCACTGCAGTGATGGCGTACCTGCTCATAGGTCCGGTTATGTGTGCCTATGTCATTTACCCAACGGACCAGGTCTTGCCACAGTGCAGGCCACTCCTGCTGGTTCTGGCTGGTGCGGGAAAAGAGTATTGCGAAATCCCGTACCAGGCTCTGGTGTATCTCTTCCTCCTCTGCAGCGGAGTACACAGGGTTTCACTGGTGAACCATAGCCCTGAAAAGGAGAAGGAAAATATGTCAGCAATATATGTCAGCAAACTATGGCACACATAATACACATAATACTCGACTGTAGTGATATAACTTAACCACCATATATGGCATCTGTCTGTCTATTGGGGGATACACATGTAAATGACCAGATATCAGTGCTCAGCCGACAACTGTGCAACAGTACCTGGCACACTCCATACGACAGACTAGTATACTGCAGCAGTCAGCACACTGGTTCAGGTCCAATGCACAACCTCACACTGGGGGTTTGTATCAAGGTACTGTATGGGGAACATTATCAACCCATGCACTGCATGCAATGCACGTTACATATTTCACTGGTAATGCACACTACTCTTACTTGCCATAACCCTACCTACACCACAGTCACATACAGGGTAACACAGCACAACATATGGCAATGTAGTATGTGTTGATAGCAATACCTCACACATCTGTCTCTGGCCTCACACCAAGGACACACACTACCATGACAGACAGACAGTCATGGTGAGCAATCACACCAGTACATAACATGCACCCAGTCACTAGCACACTCATTCCACCTCACATATTTGGTTTGCAATGGGTTCATGGGTGTGCATTGTGTCTTAGGTAGGTAGTATGCTATTGGCTCTGGGCCTACAGCAGCATACTGTTATGCTACCCTGCCCCTTGTGACACATGTGATATGATCGTACCTGCTCCTTACAAACAGTTACACAGGGTGACTCATATGGCATATTACCTATCTGCATAACATTCAGCAGGGGTATGTCTGACATCTACTCATGGGGAGCCTTGCTTCTTAATTCTGTGTGGTTTACTCCAGGGTATGTTGTATCTGTGGGTAGGGACCTGTACCTCCACCATGTGCTCTATACTGCGGTGACAAGGACGACAGACATAGGTAATTTGGGTTGTGGATGTTGGAGGTGTTACCATGGTTGTTGGACAACTGTCATGGGTGTGACCTAACTATGTATATCCAGCAGTGGTAACCTCTATGTAGGTAGTCTGTGTGCACTCTGTGGTCTTGTCAGTCACTCTGCATAGGTAATGTGTTTGAGTGCATTGACACAGTTACTTGCTTATGTCTGTGTCCTTCTCCATATCTGTAGCTGTCATGGGAGGTACATACTGTGTAGGACATTGTGAGGTGTAGAGGGGTACAGTGACCTACATGTCCATAGCTGACACACCATGTCTGCTGACACATTCCATGTACAGGTATTACAGGACTAGTGTGCCACTGTGTATATCAATGGGGAGCCTATTGTACACTTGTTGCCCCTGTTCCCCCCTGACACATGCAGTGGTGGGCAGGCATGCACATATGTGGTGGTTACTGGTGTCAGTGTTTTGGAATAGGGTATGGTACTCCAGTATCCACACTGGTGTTCACTCCATGCCTTTGTCACCAGGCACCTGTTGCAATACATCTGCACACATGTGCCTCACTCAGTGTATATATATATATATATATATATATATATATATATATATATATATATATATATATATATATATGTATATATATATATATATATATATATATATATATATATATATATATGTATATATATATATATATATATATATATATATATATATATATATATATATAGATATAGATATATACATATAGATGTGGGGAGAGAGGGGGAGAGAGAGAGAGAGGGAGAGAGAGAGAGGGAGAGTGAGAGTGAGAGGGGTGGGACAGAGAGAGAGAGATAGTCATATACAGACATATCTGTTGTCAGCCAGATCTGTCTGTATATGTATATGTATCTACATATATCTATATATGTATGTGTGTATTACATATATCTGTACGTACATATTCTATCAATCTCGATGTCTGTGCAGTAAGTGAAACCTGGTTCAAGGCTCCTGAGAGCACACCAGCGGTACCAGGCTATACCTCGTATCATGCTTTTTGGCCCCAAATATCGGGCCAAAACAAAAAGGGAGGGGGAGTGTCCATATTCATCAAGGACACCCACACCTCCAGGTTAGTGGCAACACATGAAGCATCAGAGACCATCCAGGTGCAAATAACCGTAGGCAAAACTGCTATACAACTGGTAGCATGTTACAGACCACCCTCCCAATCTCAGGAACCACAGTCAGCCCTCCTGAAGACACTGGAGGATATGAATGTCCCACCAAACACCATCATATTGGGAGACTTCAACTACCCTAACATACACTGGATGCATTATTCTAGCCCAAACACCCTAGCCCAAAGGTTCCCAGAATTCATTATTTCAAATGCAATGGAACAACTAGTCACCTCTCCCACAAGGGGAGATAATATACTAGACCTGATCATCACAAACATGGGGACAATGTGCTACACACTGGAAGTATACCCCTCACTATTCACATCTGACCACAAACTAATCACCCTGGATATACATATCCCACCTCCACCCACAACACAAAAGACTACAGTGAGAAACCTCTCAAAAGCCGACTTTACACTTCTTAAAACTGAGTTTGTATCCTTTAAGCCCACTGGGCCAGTGGAAACCACATCCCACAATGCAGACTCCTTCACAAATGCTTTCTACGGACATCTCCAAGAATGCATGGATCATGCAATCCCAAATAAAACCAAGACCCTCTCCACCAAGGGCAGGTGTCCTGTCTGGTGGACCCCAGCCATGAACAAATTGTATAACAAAAGAAGGTAGCTACTGCACGACAGAGCAGAATCCCATAAAGATAAGGCATCTCTGATCAGTACTAGTAGAAAGCAATGTTCTCTCATACAAACATGCAAGGCCAACTTTGAGAGGAAAATCGCTATGGACACTACAGATAACCACAAGGCCTTCTTCTGCTATGTTAGACACCTGGGCGGAAACCCTCAGATATGTTCAGAGTTAGTTCACAGTGACAAAAACTACACTGAACACACAGATATTGCCAACATTTTGGCAGACAGGTTCAGTGCAGATTTCTCCCCTCCCTCACCCCCAAAAGAGGAATTACTTATCTCAGCTGAATGTAACCTCCCTGTCATCTCAGATATCCAGCTGAGAACCGCCCTCAGCAAAGCTATAAACACAGCATCAATGGGACTTGACGGTATCCCGGGTTGCGTGCTACGTGAACTCCAAGAGGAGCTAAACCCGCACATGAAATGCTATTTAACCATAGCCTTACTACAGCATATGTACCTGGACACTGGCATACAGCAACAGTAGTCCCACTCCACAAAGGAGGCACCTCTACAGACCCTGGTAACTATCATCCCATAAGCTTAACCAGCCTGGTCTGCAACGCTATGGAAAGACTCATTATGGAACTCATACACAGAGACATTGGGGACTTACAGACACTTGATCCCACCCAGTTCGGCTTTGTAAAGGGCAGATCCTGCCTTTTGAACCTGGTTGACCTTTTCAAAACAGTCACTAGAGCCATTGACGAGGGCACAGCAGTCCATACAGCCTACCTGGACTTGGCTAAAGCTTTTGACACAATACCCCACTTTGGCATCATAGACAAGTTCAACAGCTTAAATGTAAATCCATATGTCACAAGATGGGTTGCAAACCGGCTAAAGGATAGAAACCATAAAGTCAAAATCACTGGTGCCATGTCAGACTCAGAGCCAGTCACAAGTGGTGTCCCACAGGGCTCTGTCCTGGGACCCCTCATGTTCAGCATTTATTTCTCAGATGTGGAAGCAAACATGGGAGGGTAGTGGCTGACAATGTTCAAAGATGACTGCATACTAGGCGCCATAGTCGATACACCAGCTGACACATACATCCTACAGAAAGGCCTCACTGAAACGGACAACTGGTGCCGGAGTCATGGCCTTAAACTGAATGCCAAATAATGTATAGTCATACCCTTTGGGAAAAACAAAGTACCCACATATTATCACATAGACAGTAACCCACTGAGTACAGACAAAGTAATCAGAGACCTGGGGACACAAATTGATACTGACCTCTCATTTGACACCCACGTTGCTAAAGTGGTTGGATAGACTTCCTACCTTGCCCACCTTATCATGAAGGGATTCACATCCAGCTCAAAGGAGGTCATTGTACCCCTATACTCCTCCCTTATCAGGCCCATGAATGTGTACTATGCCCCATTTGGTATGTACCTCACCTGGCACTTGCAACTAAGTACCTCACCAAGAGGATCAAGGGTCTCCAACAAATGTCATATGCTGCCAGACTAAAAAAACTCCAGCTCTATTCCGTAGCATACCGCCTACTTAGAGGTGATCTGTGCCTGACGTACAAGGCCATGTCCAATCAGGAATTGATGGACATGTTCCACCTCGTAAAATCCAAATCCATCAGAACCACAAGAGCTACAGATTTAAACCTCAGCACAAATATGAATAGGACATGGTGTAGGGACAGATCCATAACTCAGAGGCTTCCCATACTCTGGAACAGAATCCCAGTTCATGTTAGGCAGAGACCCTCACTGACTCTCTTCATGTGAATTCTTGACGAGTGGATGGGAGATCATAGGTTTACACCAGGGGTCATCTCTGTGTCACTACTAGACAGAGGCACAGTAAACTAATGCTATTATGTTCATAGGTTCATAGGTTCATAGGTTGGTACTAGGCTATCAGCCCTAGGGCCTATACAAGCCTAGCCATAACAATTCCCTGGCTATTTCTTCCCACATTATTTACTTTCCTGGACCCCTGTCTAGCAGGGTGACTGACGTGATCCCTGGGGTGAATTTCCTTTCTCCCATCCAGTCGTCAAGGTTCCTTTTGAAGAGGTCCAAAGAGGCACTCTGCTTGATATGTATGGGCAATCTATTCCAGAGTCTGGGGAGTCTCTGGGTCAGGAACCTATCCCTCCAGCATGTTTTGTTTATTGTGATGACAAGGTTTAGATCCCTGGAGCATGTAGCTCTGATGGATTGGGATTTCTTTAAGTGTAGCATGTCCAACAGCTCTGGGTTTGACATGGCCTTGTATGTTAAGCAGAGATCGCCTCTGAGTAGATGATATGCGACAGAGTATAGCTGGAGTTTTTTAAGGCGGTCAGCGTAGGGCATCTGCTTTAGGCCTGTGATTCTTTTAGTGAGGTATTTCTGAGGCCTTTCCAGTTGTTGCAGATGTCTTGAGAGGTACATACCAAATGGGGCGTTGTATTCTATAATGGGTCTAATGAGGGATGAGTACAGTGGGACAATGACCTCCTTTTTCTGGATGAAAAGCCCTTCGTGATGAGGTGTGCCACATAGAAGGATTTCCTGACTGTTGTGGCGATGTGGTTATCGAAGGTGAGACCACTGTCCACCTGTGTCCCTAAGTCTCTTATCACACTTTCTGTGTTTAGTGTACTGCCACCTATATGATAATTCATGGATACATGTTTTTTCCCAAAGGGGATAACAACACATTTCTTGGCATTGAGCTTGAGCCCATGGCTCTGGCACCAAGCATCTGTTTCTGTAAGGCCCTTTTGTAGAGTATCCACATCATTTGGGATTCAATAATGGCTCCCAGTTTGCAGTCATCTGCAAACTTTGTTAGCCAGAGTCCCTTAGTGTTGACCTGTACTTCAGAGAAGTAGATGCCAAACAAGAGGCCCCAGGACTGAACCCTGAGGTACTCGAGTTGTCACTTGTCTGGAGCTGGATTTGGAGTCAGCTACTTTTATAGTGTGGGTTCTATCAGTAAGCCATTTAGCAACCCATTGGGTGACATAGGGATTAATGCCCAACTTAGTAAGTTTATCTATGATTCCAGAGTGGGGATGGTGTCAAAGGCCTTGGCAAGGTCTAGATAGGCTGTGTGGACCACCTTACCCTTGTCCATGGCTCTGGAGACTGATTCAAAGAAGTTAATCAGGTTCAGGAGACAAGATCGCCCTTCACAAACCCAAACTGGGTGGGGTCCAGTGTTTGAAGGTTGCCAATGTCTTTGTTTATAAGTTCCATGATAATACGCTCCATGGCCTTGCAGATAAGGCTTGTCAGACTGATGGGACGGTAGTTTCCGGGATCCAAGGTGGATCCCCCTTGTGGATTGGGATAACTGTAGCTCTGCGCCACTCAGTGGGCACGAAACCTGAGGTGAGGCTATGATTAAACATGACACTTAGGTGAGGTGCCAGTTCATATTGTAGTTCATGTAGTACACAGCCCGGGATGTCATCTGGTCCCATGGATGCTGTATTCTTGGCTTTAGAGAGTGCGTTTTGTACCTGTGTGGCGTTATTACTGGAATTTGGCAATCTTCGGTATTGAGATGGGCCATTTAGGGGTGAGAGGGGTGAAGTTGGCACTGAATCGATCTGCCAGGATATTGGCAATATCCTTTGGATCAGTATATTTAATGCCATTCTGTTTTTGCTCAGAGCAGATCTGAGCATTGCCATTTAGATTTTGACATAGTTATAGAATGCTTTGTGGTTGTCTTTGGAATCTTTGGCAATTTTATTTTCGTAACTAGTTTGGAGGATTTTATGAGGCATCTCAGTTTCTTACTGAGGCTAGTAAGGGAGTTTTTTGCATCCTGGGATTTTCCTCTTTTCTGCAAAAGTTTCTTCCTTTTGTTGTAAAGTTTGTTTATGGCAGGGGACCACCAGATTGGCTTCCTTGTTTTGGATGAGAGCATTTTGGTTCTATTTGGGATGGCACGATTCATGCATGAGTGGATGTGCTCGTACAGTGCCTTAGTGTAGGATTCAGCAGTTTCAGTTCCGTCTGCATGGGTGTCATGAAGTTTGTCACTTCTGACTTGAGTAGCATGAAGTTGGCTTTGGAGAAGTTTTTATGGTGGTTTCTTTACTGGGGGTGGGGTGGGATGTGGATGTTAAGGGTGATTAGCTTATGGTCAGACCTGACTAACGAGGGGTGACCATAGGTATGGAGCATTGATTTCCCATGTTGGTAATGACCAGGTCTAGGATATTGGAGCCCCTGGTAGGACTATGGATTAGTTGATCCAGGGCTTGGAATTTATGAATTCCAAGAATCAAGCAGCAAAGGTGTTGGGACATGAGTAGTTTTCCCAGTTAATGGCAGGGTAGTTAAAATCACCCAGTATTAGGGTGTTTGGTTCTATCTTAATATTTTCCAGTATGTTTAGAAAGGTGTAGTGAGAATCTTGGGGTATGGTGGGGGATCTGTAGCAAGCTACAATTTGGATTGCAGTCTTACCTAGTGTTAGTTGCACTTGGAGAATTTCAGACACATTGTGTTGCCCAACTAGCCTGGTGGTGTGAATATCCTTGGTGAATATTGACACTCCTCCACCTTTAGTGTTTCGGTCCTGGTTTGGTGGCCGAAAAGTGTGGTAAGAGTTGTAGCCTGGTATTGCAGGGGTGCTCTCTGGAGCCTTGAACCAGGTCTCAGTTACTGCACAGATATCGATGTTCTCCATTTTTAGGAGTGCCTCGAGAGAGTGCATTTTGAGGTTTAGACTTCTAGCATTGAGTAGCATTACTTTCAGATTTTGCATGCTTGTACCTGTTAGGGTGGTAGTTTTGTCCTTTGAAGTTTGCCTAAAAAAGTCACTATAGGGGTGGCAAGAGCCTTAGCCAGTAACCTGAATCCCAGGGGCGACAGGTGCAGACCATCTCTGGCAAAGCATCGTGGTCTGTCAATCATGTCATCCCAGGCAGACAGATACTGGATCCCCTTTGAATGACACCATAAGCTTAGCCAATTGTTGAAGTCAATCATTTTATCCTTATATTGTGGTATCATTCTGGGCTAAGGCAGGATGCTACTCAGGGCTAGGGTCATACCTGCCTGGGCCACATGATCCGAGAGCTCTTCCATGTCTCTTTTCATGTAGTCCAGGGAGGTACGTCTCAAGTCATTCACTCCAACATGGACAATGACAGAGTCATATTTGTACTTGTTGTGGAGTGACTTGAGTGCATGCGTTATGTGGCGGATCCTGGCACCCGACAGGCAGCTGACTGTAATTTTCTCTTTATTCAACCTGGTGAGAGGGACATCAGTGTGCCGGACTATAGAGTCACCTATGACTAAAGTGTTAGGTACATTGTCTTGCCTTAGGGGCTGTTGCTGGGTGGCACACTGGTGTTGTGAACTATGTGACACATTGGTTGTGATTGGTGTTTGTTTGCGTTTCAGCTTCAGAGGTCTTTGTTGCTTGGGCAGGTTACAGTTAAGGGCCTCTGCATATGTGGATTTAGTGTTGCTATATGTGGGTGTTGGTGGTGTGGGTTTAGAAGGGCTATGTGTTGCTTGAGGTGTAGTGTGGGTGTTAACCTTCTCCTCTTGACTGTTTAGCACAATCTTGGGTGGAGAGAGCTTTGCTTCCATTTTGGCTATGTAAGTGCATCTCTCACAGGTTGTAGTGTTGGGTGGTAGGAGGAGAGGGTTGTCTGTGTACATGAGGCAATTGCTGCATTGCCCCAGTATGCCCAGATTCACCAGGTGGACAGGAGAAATCACCGGAAGCTGACCCTTGGACATGCCTGGTTTGGGGCTTTTTTTTTCTTTGTAAAGTATAGGAGCTGTTTCCTTAGCAAGGTACTTTGCAATTATAGGCTGTTTAGTGCCTACTATTAATTTCTCCTTGTTAACAAGGAGAGTTCAGTGTTTGTATGAGTTTAAGGCTTCCTAGTGCTTTCCAGCAGGTATTAGAGAAAGTGCTAGTCACAGGATGCAGTGTGCACTAGAGAAGTTAGATGTGAAAGTAGGTAACTTGAGTTTTACCTGTTTAAAAAGTTAAGGTTTAGTGGAGAGTTACTATTTTTAAAACAGCAAGATGGATTGAAAGGGGTGGGCACTTTTGTATTTTGGTACTATGAAATACTGTAGGATGGCCAATAAATTTAAATAATTGAAGGGGTCTTCACTGTGTCACTACTATACAGAGGCACAGTTTTCTAAATCTATTCTGTACACTGCCTGCAGATAGCCTAGTACTAAACTATGACACTGTGAAACTATATATGTCTATGTATTTCTACATCCCTCTCTATCTATGTATACATATATGCATATTATATATATATATATATATATATATATATATATATATATACATACATATCTCGATATACATACATATATATATATATATATATATATATATATATATATATATATATACTCCTTTTTAGTTCCACATATGTATACACACAGTACCGTACTGATGAACTTCCATTACTGTACAACCTACTTGTACATTGCACTACAACCTACGTTGCTATGTGCACATAGCTGCCTTCACATACATATGTATGTAGAGCCTTCAGTGACAGTTGCAGTATGTCCCCAGCCCTATGCACATCTTCATATACATAGATACAGACCAATAACACATATGGAGGGTTCACAGTATGTAGACTATTATATTAGTACTTTACATTACCTGTGTTTGTTGCAGCTGTTTGCGTAGGCTTGCAGTTACTTGGCCTGCTATCAACTTGTTTGTTTTGCTGTTACGTTTTTTTAATTTTTTTATTTCTTTCCTTCTCTTTCTCTTTCTCTTTCTCTCTCTCTCTCTCTCTCTCTCTCTCTCTCTGTCTCTACCTCCAAAGGGTGCAATGAAAGTATTGCATGTGTGGACTGGGAGTACAGGATGCTTTTGTAGGTATCTGCACATGTCCATGTGATGGCCTCTGCACCAATTGTTAGCCAGCATTTACTAATTGCATGCAGCCTGTTGTGTAGTGATTGCAGTTCTCACTGTGATTTCAGGACAGTGCTATAAAAAGATCTGTTAGGTAGGCGTAGCCCTTTCAGATTATCAGGGTGGGGACCATGCTGGTTTGCTGTGGACACTGTTCTGTGGGTGTAAGGGTTGGTATGTCTCTCATATTTCAGGCTGTGTTGTAGACACTGCAATGCATGTTGTTCTGTAAGCTGAGTATTCCTTCCTCCAGTTTCCTCTTCTCCGTGTGTATGTAAACTGACACCTACAACTAGTAATACTGTGTATATGGGTGTGTGTGCTTTCCTGTGGGGATTGTGGTGTAACTGGTATATAGCAGTGGCTCTTGCACTCTGTTACTATGGCTTCAATATTTGCCCTTTACATTCACTCATTGTATGCCTGCTAGGTGTCTTTCCTGTAATGTGTTGCTATGGCTTTCCTATTTTCCATTTACATTCACAGCTTGTAATGCTTGCTATATCTGTTTGGGCAGCAATTCCCTATGTGTTTGTTGTGGTAGGGTGTTACTGCATGCAGTTTGGTCTGGCCATGGTGTGGGCCTTGACACTTACAAGGGTATTTGATCATGCTGCTGAGCAGGCCTCAGATACTCTCAGGTGCATCTTTTATCAGCCTCATGGAATGGTACATATCAGTGGGATACTCCAATGAAATATTCTGATATTCTGCAGTTGTGACTGTGGGTTATTTCGAGCATATGTATTACTACACCATTTGTGACGTGCAAGTGGTGCATACTTTCATAATTCATAGTTACCATTGTATGTGTAGTAACACCTTTCTGCCTACTGTTAGTACATTTCACAGGGTGTCAGTGGGGCACAGTTGACATTTGTTTTCACATCAGGGACATCCCTGTAACTCAGGCACAGTTGCTATGTCTGGGCTCTTAACTATTCAACTATGGCAGTGTTTATCCTGCTCTGAGTATGTGTGTGGCTTGCCAGATGCTACTGTGACATTATTACCTACTGCTACCAACTAGCATGGCTGTTTCTCTTCACACAGTACTATTTTACAAATCCACTAGATTTGGCAGTAAATATACATGACATGCTTTGTGTACTAGACATGCTATATTCCCTTTACATTAATTTCTACTATTTCATGATATATTTCTTTCAGCACAATGTTCTTGTATAGCAGTCATGGCTTAGTGGTAAGTCATGCAGACTAGTGTTTCCAAGGTCCTGGGTTCGAGAATGACAGAGGTATTTTATTTTGCTGCTGAGAAAACTACAGGCCTTGTCATTCAGAGTGACTAAGGCACTTTTAAGCAGTTGTAAGCGGGTTAGCGCTGGTTTGCGTGGAGGTCACGCATGCGCACTGCCGCTTAGCTTCGCGCACACACGTTTAGCTAAGCGCACATAAGTGCACTCCCGCTTACTACTGCTTAAAAGTGCTTACTCTCGCGCACACCCATGCTATTTTCTTTTAAAGAAAAGAAAATGGGGAGATAGGAAAGTGGTGAAAAAGGGGGCACAAAGAGGGTAGGACAGTAGGAAAACAAGCTCGGGTTTTGCAGGAGGGATGTAGGAAAGGCCCATAGCTGCCCATTTCTTCGTCAGCAACAGCTATGCATATGTTTGTAATTTGGTGTGAAATTTGAAACCTTCCACCCTGAGAGAGGTGTGAGGACAACAATATTTGTTGTACAGCCAATTGTAATTGCCAGTTTACATGTCCAGCAGACATGTGTGCAAAATGGGCAGCTATGTATAGGGCGTAATTTTTTTGTGGGTACAGAGTGCCCTTTTTTTTTTTTTTCAGGTGAGAGTGGTATGTCAGGTACAGGAAGTCGGTATAGCTGGGGAGGTAGGTAGGGGAGGTTAACAGACAAGACAAACAAGACGCATACAGGGGTGGTGTATGACACATGTGGGGGGATACACAATTGATGGGGACAGATGTTTGGATATCTCGAGCCCATGAGCCCACAGGTGGCAACAGTGGAACTGAGATCCCTACCCATGGGCAGTTGCCACTGTGCCTTCACTGCCCAGGATGGGGCTGTGCTGGGGGCTGTGTAGGATGGGCAGCAGGCACACCCGTGAGTTGTGCCACCCGTGCCTCAAGCTGGCGTAGGGGCCCAAGCACAGCGTGCCTGATCTCCCTACGCACCACAGTCCGGACACTACGGAGGGTGAGTGGATGTTCTCCTCTGGCCACGCTTGCAGATGGGGAACGAGCACCATCCCCTGCAGCGCTTCCACCCGCAGGTGGCACAGGGCCATCAGAGGATGGTCTGGCCTGGGCACTACTGCCAGGTGCACTCGCCAGCTGAGGTGGGAGAGGTGGGTCTGCTGGAACCTGCCTTCCCTGTCGTCCTATGTTTTGCATTATTTAATGACAGTTTGGGTTTGTAACATACAATACCATTCACAATTAGTTGTAACATCATGCATTAGTATTCCCATTAACCAAACACCCATAAATTCAAGCCATTGAACAGCGAGCATAACACATGCATAATTTGAACAACAATACACAATCCAACAACATGCAGGGTTGATTGATGGCAACAGGCCATCAGGTATGGATGTATGAACAGGGCACATGCATCAACATACATGCAAATATGTATGAACCAACAGGACAAATGTCCAGGGGAGTTAATTGTGAATACACATACCCATTTCATGTGGAATGGATTATTTGTGGTTATAGGGTAGGGTGAATAAATATTTCATTAACAACTTAAAATACATATACATATGCTGTACATTTCTACTAGCTGCAGATATATACACACTACAGGTCTGACTACAGTTTCCTATGTGTAAACTTATGCATGTTGGTGACAGGAATGTTACTGCTACATTAATATACATTTCATTTTTATTCATACACATTCATATCTGGCTCTGTTCAGCTACAGCATCCTGCTACATTTGCTTTATATGGCTCTAGACAACAGTGGATGTTTGGTATTTCATACAACCATACTATCTGCATATTGCAAACTGACAGCAACATATCCAAATTGTGGGACACACATTCCAGCTTCAGTACTTTATTCCACACATTTCACTGTTTGGTTGTGCCTGTCACATTCATTTCATTCTGTACTGACTGCAGTATACTTTATTCAGGAGTTATTACAACTTTATTGGTGGATTCATACCTCTTTCTCACACTCTCACTTGTTTTATATTTACAATTCAGGATGGTACTTAATTCTAGGCTTTATTGACATGTTTCACTTGGTTATAACAATCCTTTCCAACAGTCTCACTTGTGTCATGTTTCAGAATTTAAACGGGGATATATTTCACACATGTGTTTTACTCAGCTTGTGTAGCTGTAATTTTCAGCCTGCTGCAGGTTATGTACTATTATATTACAGGTGGAACATCTTTATTTCAGACGTGTTTCATTTTTATTTTTGGATTACAGGCTGCATCACACCTATGTAATCACACAGTACAAGCAGAATCTCTCTTACACTGTTACTTGCACTTTATATTAATAGGTGACTACACTGCACTCTTTTGCAAGCTGTCATACTTATATTTTTAACAGTTACAGGGAGAGAATTACTAACCTGCCTGGTGGTGCAACCGCACAAGCCTATCGGCATAGGCTCGACGATTCACGGAACGGACACCTGCAAGTAATATTGGAATACACATCTCCATAATATCAGCTAGGTTAACTTTCTACATAAATAATTACATGTAACTTACTCAGTAGTGGGGCGTTGGGCATTTGCCGGGCCTCCTGGATCCAACGGTTCAGTTGGTCCTGCTTCCATCTCTTCAGGTCCGCATGGTGGTGACGGACCTGTTCACCAGTCCTTGGTATTCCTGTGGCACTGGTGAGATCATGTGCCAACCGGTCCCACACCTCAGCCTTGTATGCTCCCCACAGGACCTGGCCCTGCATGAGTTGGGCCTCATGATCGTGGACGAGGAGCCAAACCATATATTTGGACTCCTCAATGCCCCACCTCTGTGCTTGGAAGCAACTACCCTTTCTTACACCTGCCATCCTGACTGCAAATCGGTTCCACAATCAGTTATGCTGTGTATTCCCACCTATGGGGCTTATATATGCCGTTTTTCCCGCACTTATCTGTGATTGGCCATTTTGGAAATGTATCAGCTTCACAAAACCTGCTTTGTCATGCTTCTCTTTCCATTCATTCCTATATATATGCTATTACTGCATTTCTAAGAGCAACTGTCATGGCTTAGTGGTTCAGTACTTTGACTATGGTGCATGGTATCCTGAGTTCGAGCCTGGCCATTGCTTTTTATATTTTATGACTGTCTACACAGGCTAGGAGATGTGTCTGTGTAAAGGCAGTTTTGATACAGCTTGCTCAACGTTGCCCGCCGATTAGCTTGTTGGCGTGGTGCGCAGCTCCGCGCAAATGGGTTACGCTGGTTTACGCGTCATTTGGCTGTCACCACGCATATTATGCTCAGCTCAGCTACGGGCACACAGTTTCAGCGTGTTAGATTGCTGCTCAACCCCGGGCACTCATTTTACACCTGTTAAACCACTGCTCACCTACGGGCAGATATACTCAGCTTGTTAGAGTGTAGCTCAGCTATAGGCACTTCTGACATTTGTTTTTTTTTTTATTATCACACATTTCTTTATAACACATGGCCCATTTCATTACATTTTACATAAAAATAATTTTATACATGTACATATATGTCAGGGAATTGTTTCGTGCTTATTTCACTAAAAATAAAAAATTGATGTTGTGGGGGCTCGAACCATGACTGCCTCCCCTTCAGCCAATGTCTCTACTGCTACACTATTGCTTCTTGGCTTACTTTGCATATTTAGATCTTATATGCTTTTCCACTGACTGCTAACTGTGGCTAAGCGACGGGCACGCCCGCGCAAACGAGCGCAATCACGGGCAAAAAAAAATATAACATGTTCATTTTTACATTTTATGTTTATAGTCTGTGGGGGCATGTGTTGTGTTGTGTTTATTAACATTTACGCGGACTCTGTCGTGGGGGTTTACTTTCGGGACTGTTACTCTTCTGGGGGCGTGTCTGTTTGCAGGGCTCGCCCTACGGACACCCCCCTACTTTCTTACACGGACCGTGTTAGCCTTGGGTGTGAGTCAGCATGCCCTCATGAATATGCATGGAATGCTGACGTCACACAGTTTAACTGCAGCCTCCGTGTAAGCCTTGTAACTCTTACACGGGGGCTTCGTGAATCCTGCCCCAAGTTTCTTCTTTTCAAAAATGGCTTTTCCTTCCTTTTAATCCAAAAACAACAATATAGTTACTGTTGGCCTTTTGTGAAACCTCATATTTTTAACACATTTATTACGTTCACACATTCCAAACCTAAGCATTGTCTCACCCCACTCTGTTTCCTTTCTCTCCATTGTTATTTGCTCCTTTGTTCCTTTGCTAATTTTCACCAATAAATTCCACCCCCTTGACTATTTTCTGTGCCCCTACTTACTGACATCCTTACTGGTTGAATCTTCTTTCTCCATTCCATTGTTGGTTTAGTTTTTAAAATGTTTCTGCTACTTTGCAAATTTAATATTCTGTATGGGTGTTGTTATTCTCCTTAAGGACCTGCAACCAAAATGAGACTTTCTCCTTATTTCTTGAACCCCACTCTTTTCCACTTTGATTTGTAACCTTCCTTTTGTGGTATGCATATGAACCGTAACTGCATAGCTTCAAAGTATCACTTCTCATCATTTATTATATCAAAACAACAAAAACAAGCACTTGAAGCTTATTTTGTGAAGATACTTGAAAACATCCAGTATCAATTTTCTTATTGCACATCACTTTTGTCTTTTCCTTTAATCCAACCCAAAAGTGTCACAATCAAGGAAAATGTTTACATATTACTCTCTCGCATTTCTGCCTGCATTAGACTTTATAACTGTTTTCATTAAACTACATGCTATTTTATTCGGACTCGTTTCCATTATGCAGATACTCTTTAGGTGAGGCAAGTCAGTGAGTAGGGGGAGAAATGGATCATAGGTTCCTAGATTCACAAGTTATCAGGTTAGTACCTGCCAGGTTGCTTGAACAAGCATATATATTGCCTAGTCATGCACCCTATGATGTATCACTAAAAGATTTGCCTTCCTTCTTAAAAAAGGCCTTACTACTACTAAACTCTGGTATAAATGTATGTAAATCCATGGAATCATCAATACTTAGTTTGATGGACACTAAGATGTTACACTATTTATCATACAAGGAAAGTCTGTTCCACAGGTGAGCTGTTCTCTAGGTAATGAATCAATCCCTCCCAGGAGTCCTATTTATATTAAGATGTGATTTGAGAGCTTCATCACAAGTATTCCTAACATTACTGGTGTTTCTGAGGTACGGAAGATCTAGTAAAACAAGAGTCTTTAATGACCTGGCAGGCAAGGCAGAGATCTCCACAATAAGATTCTTTACAGAATGTAGGAAAAGTGAAAGATATTTTATTCTGTCTAGATTACTGACTGACATTATCCACTTGATTCTCTTGGTTAGGGAATGTTGAGCTCCTTCAAGTTGAGACATAGTTGGTAAGAGACATACCAATTAGAGCATTATATTCAATGATTCATTCATGATTAAATGATTGGTGTAATGAGGGATGAATATACATTTTTTACTGATTCCAAGTTTCTGGTCCTTGTGTGTCAGGTGCCCAAGTCAAAAGACCTAAAGGTACAATACACTGCTTACTGTTTTCCATAGGATATCACTTTTGATGCAGTTTCTAAATGTTCATTGGCAGTTTTTTACTTTGTTTTTGGAGATTTCTCCTTATTTCTTTTTTGTGTGACAGTGGATATGGTATATATAAGTTTGGTGGTGAGGGTGCTGCCACCATATTGGGCAATGCAGGTGGCTTGTCCACCAGCAAAAAAAAAGCTTATATTTTGAGTTTTTGTTGTTCATGTTTTGAGCATTTGGTTTCAATATTTTATATCCAAGGGTTTTAGTTATTCATCCTTTAGTAATGGAATTGATGATAATAGGGGATGCTGTTTAGATCCCTAGGATATACCTTTGATAATTAACAGTGGAATGAAAAAAAAGATTTCTTTACTGTAACTGACACTTGGTGATGAAAAGACAATTTATAGTCACCTAAAGTACTTAGCAATCTAATAACGTTATCGACCTTAAGTGTGGTTACATGAAAATATTCATTCTGACTATTGAGTCAATAAATATCTGTTAGAGTATGACACAAATGAGGTCAAGATGAGTATAGATAGTCACAGAAGTCAAATTTTATACACCTTAGCTAGAAATGTTGACTTTGAACAATGGTTCTGAATTTGAAAACCTACCTAACCCATCTACTCTTTCGGGGCTAACATTCCTTAAAAGTCTGTGTAACTGATGTTTACTAATGAAAATCAAAGTAATCAAAAGAATTTAAATATGAGAGACTGATACTGGGAGACAAAATGTAAGAAATCAAAGTACTCCTGTAAGTCAAAAAAGAAAACAAGTTAGAGATATTATGAATATCATATGCTTTTCTCAATGGTGGGGTGCGGTTGTCATGCAATTAAAGGATATACAAACAGCAGGAGATTTATAAAAGTGCATGCTGTGTGTTCATGCCCACAGATTAAATATGTAGTAAAAATATCAGACGTCAACTATACACAGAAAAAGTAAGAAGTTAAAAACAGGTAATAAAACTGAGTTTTGTGGCATGACAAAAAATATTAATGGGACAGCCAGCAGAAGACAAGGATGTAGTCAAGCAAAGCATGTTAAGCAGGATAATCTTGGCCCTGGCCTTTTTGATTTTAAATATTATCCCTTAAAGAGCAGTAAATGATTAGAACAACCTTCCTGAAGTGGTAGTGTCAAAAACAGTGACAGATTTCAAAAATATGTGGAACAGACATAAGGCTGCTGAAATAGGATCAGCAGATTAGATTGATAATATAGTCCATATCTGCTGTAAAACTATGTTTCTGTGCCAAGACCTTTATGAAGGGTGCTGGTTTTAAAACAAGAGTGCAGAGGATAACTCATTAGCTTCTTCGCCATAGAAGGCAAATGTCAGTTCTGCTACTTATTCCCACAGTTATAATATATTGTCTCCAGTACTAAGGGCATTAACATTGTTCTCTGTACAGTTCACACTTGTAAACAGTGGAGCTGGTGACAGCAAATCAACAGCATTAATTCAGTCACTCATAAGTCCTAGCAGTTGTGATGCAACATTATTACCGTTTTCCTCTACTGTACTCACACACAAACAGACACACACACACACGCACACTTACAATCACACTCAGACATACACACAGAAACACACACACACACACACACACACACACACACACACACACACACACACACGCACACAGCACACACACACACACACACACACGCACACACACACACACACACACACACACACACACACACACACCATAGTAGTTGCCTATTGTTAGTCAGGGGTGAGGGACACTTCATCAAACAATAGCATATGGAATGGCAGATAACTCCCATTCAGTGTTAACAGTTTGCTGATTAAATCCTGGATGATTTTTCATATTTATCAGGATAAAAAGCTTCAAAATTCATCATGCAAATACAAGCATACAGTTATATCTGATGAAATTAATTTCCACACAACTGCATTTTAGATGGGTCTGCCATTCAGCAGTGTTATTAACTATAAACTCAGTCCAACAGAATGACATTATTTAAGTCCACACATGTGACATGCTTACAAGACTGCAAACTATTTTAAAAATATGTCACCGTAGTGTAGAGGAAGTGATAAATAACTTTACAAGCACCTACATCTGCACACTTACAAAAAATTCTGCCTTGCCAACCTTCTCACTTTTCAGTAAACATAGCTGTTCCGTGGCCACATAATATACCATATAGTTGACATGGCTCAATTTTTTTGTATAATTTAGCTCTCACACCACTTTGGTTGAGTTTTTGTGTAGAACTTAGATATTAGAACTATGTGTGGCACATTACATTATGATTAGTGGTAATAAAACATTTGAACCACATGTGGCAGATTACAGTATGACCACTGGTAGCATATTATTGTATTTATAAAAAGTAAAATAGTCATGTAGACCTTCTGTTTGCAGTATGTCCCATTATATCATTTGCAAAAGAGACTGAGACCCCCTTAACTCCCCCACCTTTAAGAAATAGCAGTGGCTTATGGGGACAGTAGCCTGTCCTTACAAATGCTATTATGAAGATATGGCCTGCAGATAATTGTTAATCTGTGAAATGCTTACACTGGGAAGCATCATGTGTTTGTCTATATACCATAGAGCACTAGTGTATTGTACTATGCAATGTAGCTATATGAAAATATTGTTCCCAGTTTGTTTTCCTCTTACTTGACAGACTTGTTTAATTCCTAGTTTCACTACCACAAAATTAAATTAATAAAGAAAGGAGAAATCCTACTAAATATTCCATGTTTAAAATGTTTTCTACATGTAAATCTAATTTATTTTTAGGTCCCAAAACAATGCTATTATTTCAATCATTCTTTAATTTTCCAATAAGAGCTTTATCCAGTTCAGGCCGGAGATTATCACAGACTGCTTAATGAATCAGGCATTGTACTCCACAAGCTCATGGGCAAAGAATTAATGTCTGAGTTAACAAAGAAAAATGGGGCTAACACATAATCTTACCTGAAGTGTAGGAAGCATTTTCTTACTTGTGTACCATTTTCCAAAATATAGCCCTCACTCCCCTAGGTGTAGCCTGTCCCCTTACCTCAGACAGTACAAGTTTTGGATATCATAATGACATATATTTTCATTATTGAGAAAATATCTTGAAATTACAGAATTAAGGAAAAAAAAAACTCAGCCAAGCAGACATTCTGAAAAAAAGTGCCATTTAATAAAATGCAGTGTGCACTCATTAATCTGGCCTCTGATAAGGTGGGTTTAATTAAACTATGCTGTACTGCCATAACATTGTCATGGCAGCAGCAGTTTGACAGTTCACAAGAAGATAGCTTTAACTATGATTACTTAATAACAGCATAGCAAAAGCAAAAAAACTCTGACTTAATACAATATTACAGCATTTAAAGTTGCTAAGCTGTTAGACATGCTTTTTTTATAATTTTTATGTGCTGACATTAAGCCTTGTTTTCCTCCCTGCATCTATTGTAGGCAGGAGTTCTGCACTGTATGTAGTGGTATATCTGCAGTTTTTCCTTTTGGTGTACAGTGATTGCGAGAGGATCAGTAGCGCTCATGTAAACCATGCTTTTGGATAACGTGTCCATTTTCAGGCTCCATTTAATCCAGTTTATCAGTTGTGCACTGTTGTTGTTGTTTAATTCCTAGTTTTTGGCTTTTCCCGGTTAGGGGTCGCCACAGCGGGACTCCGGTCCGCTAATGATTGGTAGTTGATTTTTACGTGCCGAGTTACCAGCCCTGATGCACAACCTTCAATGAAGATATACACATTCACGCATGTCTCCACGCAGAAGACGCTCTAGCTGAGAATCGAACCAGACAGCGTCTTACTGTGAGGCGACAACGCTACCGCAGCACCACTGCCCCGGGTATACAAGTAAATTCAATAAAACACAAGTAAATAGGACTGTTTTTAAATTGAAAAACATAGCAAATCTTATTGCACAAAACAACTAAATTATTCTCAAAAGTATATGCCATGGTGTATGGCGACCCTCACTTTGTTATGATAGTTATACTCATGATGATTTTTTTGTAGGGAAGGTACCCACATGGTTGTATACTCTAGTTAACTGTAGCCTTAGGCTAGTCTTCTGGCTGACCAGGATACTTGATGGTGGCAGCAGTCAGATTAAGCTGCTAGCCTAGTAATTTTTCCTTAGTCATCAACGTGTTGCAGCATGCTCCCAAAACAATAAACCTGATTCTCCTCTACTTCAGCTGATGCTCTAGTAGGGTCGTCACACAATGAAAACCTAATCTTATCTTCTGTCAAGCTTCAACAATCACTCACAGCTAATGACCACAACACATGCACTGTGAAAAATGGTTGCTTCTACATGGCGGTTAAATTAGTGGCAGGAAGAAATGACCAGTAATCATTTTAAAAATAAACATTAACTGTTTCAAAACAACTCTCCATTAATAAATCATAATCCAGGGAGATGGGAGGTACAAAGACTAAATTGCTGGGCAAACTACTTTTTCCCTTCACCTTTGGTGATACTGATTTCTAAGGAAATTAAATCAAGACATAACTGTATCCATGAAAGGTAGGTTCATGGCCAGGAAGGCATGACATAAGTACTTATGAACCCTGCCCTGCAGTCCCTGCAACAATGTCATGTTATTTCACTCACAGTTATAGAGTATATGAATTGATAACCAGTCAATCAAAGGATCATGATTACTTATATAAATAAATGCAGATTTACTGGTGCCCTCTTTATTAATCTGAAAAATGTGTTTTTACTCTGAAGAATACGGACTTTTATATGCACACCTGTCTTTCTAGTGTACTGATGAAGTGCCTTTCTGCTGGATAGAGGAGCTTTATTCAGCTTAGGCTTGTGGGAACTGGAAATTCTCACAGACTACTTAATGAATCAAGCATTACATATCATAAGCTTATGTTCATAGAAATGATGCTTATGCTAATAACGACCCTTACCCAAATCTCATTTATTAGCATCTCCCAGCTGGAGAAGAGTAGAGAAGAGAAAATAAAATAAAAGTTACCAGGGACATGATAAAAGAAATGGAGCAACTTAAACCATGACTAAAACTAATGACCAAATTTAGAGAAAGTCAACAGCCTTTATTATTAGAATTTATTATTAGAACTGGAAATAACTGATTGAATCAAACATAAACTTCAGTTGCTGTCCAAAATTCCTCACTGCAAGTTTCTAATCATAGTGAAATTCATGAGCAGTAGATAACCATTTATTCAATGTTAATTTGGGAGTATAAAATAATAGTTAAATTATACCAAAATGCCATAGTAATGACACGCTTAATGATGACTCTTCAAAAATTTTGCATCAGCTCCTGCACAGAGTCTGAATATGCGATAAGCATCCACTTTTTTTTCCTAACGCTATGTGTACAATTATATACTACAGGAGGCAGATATTTAAAGATTGACTCTGCCAAAGAAAATCTACTGGAAGAAGATTTCTATCAGGGTTTATAGATTTAATAAAACAGTAGCTTGCATTCCCAACATGTTCGCTAGTCCTCCTCCACCCCCCAAAAAAGAAACATGTCACAATAAGGTGGCAGAATAGTGCAACTTTGAAAATCAATAAAGAAATTGGGTTGGGGGGTCTCCACTGAATTTTTTGCATAAACAAACTTCAAGGTCGACAAATAAACCCTTTTAGGAGTTTAAAACTGTAAAAAGACTTCTAAATGTCTTCACTTGGCAACCAATTTACAACCCTGCAACTTTTCAATTTTGGGATTCACTGTGACCTGTAATAAAAACTGATATAACCTTAAAGTTAAATGCCTAAGGTGATTTGCTCTGATAAACTCAACTGAATACACCAAAGGTTGGTTCTCAGTTTCTACTGAGAAGATAACCCCAGGAAGACAGGTACCTGATTTACTTCAAAGGTGGTGTAATGTCACATAAACTGTCCTTAAACTCACTCATAAGAGATAACAAACAGCTTGACACCCGAGGGAAGTGGCTCACTAAATGCAATCAGTATACTAAAATATAACCCATCTCTCACAACTTGGGGAACATTCATGATTCAGTTACTCTTAAACAGAAAGACAATAAGTCTTATTGCTAGTGTTTTTTAGAGTTGTTGTTTGTTTTTCGGCTTTTTCCCGGTTAGGGGTCACCACAGTGGAACTCTGGTCTGCTAATGATTGGCAGTAGATTTTTACTATGCCAAGTTGCCAGCTCGACACCCAACCTTCAACGAAGGCACGCCCATTCATGCATGTCTTTCAGAAAGCAACTCGACCGCGGGGAGGGCATACAGACTCCACACAGAAGGCACTCCCTGGACTCCAGCCGAGAATCGAACGGGAGAACCTCTTGCTGTGAGGCAACAATGCTACTGCTGCACCACCGTAGGAAATATATGCATATCCTTTATAAGACATTTTGTAGATGAATGTCAAGACACTTGCATAGCTAGAGAAAGGGCAGCAAGTAATGGAACAGAAAACAATATAAAAGAAAATCCTTGCTTCAGCATGCTACATTTACGTGCACTAGCCCTTTAATCCCCACAGACACTCATCTGTTGAAAAGGCATTGCCAAATGGGTGGCTAGAGCTCAGAGTGCAACATTAGAAAAAGTCAGTCAATCTAAATCTGTACAGCAGGGATAAACTGAATTCCATAATGCAAAAATAATATCTTTGCCCAATTTTTTTGCTTAAGGTAACCACTGTTCTCTTGTTACATAACAAGCAAGAGTTCTGGCCTGCCGCAAAAATAGTATCTCTGATTGCTTATCACTGCTTGCATGCTTGCTTCAAAGATTTTGGATTTTCAGTTTGTTATACTACCTGCTGGCTTGTGATTGGCAGAATGGAATATATTCTTTTACTCATCTCTTCAAAAGTTGTACTGGTGGTGTGCAATTATGAATGGTTGTATTCCTGTAATTAGGGAGATTAAAATATAGATCATTTTTCTCTGTGTTGGGTTCTTGAATAATAATATATTAATTTGAACAATCTTTTTGGCTAATCCATTGCTTTGGTGGTGGAATGCACTTATTATGTGATGCATAAAAACTCATGTTTCTGAAAAGAAATACGATTGTTTGGCTGTGGCCTATGGATCATTATCAGGTATGATTTTCTCTAGAATTCCATGTGTAGCAATAATTGCTTTCATCTTTGAAATGGCTGAAGAAGTTTATTCAATTTCTGAGGCCTGAAACAATCAACAATAAGATATTCTTCATTAAACATTCTGAATAGATCTGAAACAAAGAAATTGCCATGATATATCTGTAATATGCAAAACCATTGCTTCTCTTGGATTTGGCTCTTTTTTTCTCAGTATATGTTGAACCACTGGCAGTTATGTTCTCAATCAACTTGTTTGTTTATGCTACATCTTGCAAAACATCTCTTTGCACTTTTCCGTAACCAAGTGACTACTATGGATACAGTAAAAGAAAGTGCAACAGGTACTTTTGATACAGTTGTCTATGATAAAAGTGAAGCCATTGTAATTAATTTCAAATACTGAAAATCTGAATAATACAGTGACATTTTGGTGATATAGAGGAATAAAGCCCTGACTACCACTCAGCTGGAGTCAATTAGCAGCTCAGGTAACTGCCAGAGAGGCAGAGATTGGTGGGCATGCCAATCCTGGGTAGACGGTGGTACACGGACATCTCTTGGTGACAATCCCTACCAGATGTCGGGGACATTGGTAGAGGAGGCATGGTCAACAGGGTGGGAAGTGGGCCTGGCTGACCTGCTGCAGTGGCAGGGTGATATGCCTTTTGCTCACATTGCATGCCCATTCTGGGCTGAACCATGTTGCCACAACGTGGGGGTAAATGGGTAGGTTATAGAGGAAAATGCCCCTCATGAATTGATGCTCAGATGTGCCAAGCATCTGTTGCCTAAGGATCAGTGAGCAGCCCTAGTAATACTAGAACAAGTCTGAGGGGGCATGGCATTAGCTGGTAAACGCTGCACAGATGGGACACATAAGCCAGGCCAACAATAATGATAGAAAGGTGAAAGGAGAGACCAAAAAAAATTAAAATCTGAATAATAGTTATGCAAGTCTTCTCATTCCAAAATTCCATATTGTATAATAAATGTATTTATTTAGTGTTCATATAAATTATACAACTGTCTCATTATAGTTCAGAGTTCAGGAATAAGTGCTTATGAGGCAAAGACAAATTTAAATCACAGATTCTGGGCTTACTGAGTAACTACCTGCCTGATCTACTCATCCAACAATTTTTTTAAAGTACTTAGAAGCCAGCTTATCAATTATATAATAGAAGATTATTCCACAGGCACAGGTTATAAGGATTATGTTTAATGGTTGAAATTCTACTGGTATACTTTCAGGAATAAACATATCAGATCTGCTATATGCACAGAACAATGAGTTATAACCTACAGATCTCACATATACCATAAATAATTTAATCAAAAAGATACAATTACTTGATGAGAAATTCTTAAAAAAGTATTCCAACCATTTTTGTAGCTTTAGATTTTGCTATCTACGCTGGGTTCTAAATTTCAATTTATTGCATACAGTAATTCCCAGATCTTAGTACAGTCTGGTATATTAATATCAGCATTTCACAGAGTTATTATAGCCTTTAAGGCTGGTTTAACAAAGTACAAATCTCCACATTTTTCCTTGTTGATATGTAACTCTTGATCAGTCAATGAGTTGTCCACTTTTTGCAAATGGTTATTAAATTTATATGTGTTGCCCTAATTGGTCACAAAAGCCCCAGATTTAATATTGCTAACATATTTTTCCTCCCCAAAATAGGAGTCAGATACTGGAAAATGTGAAAAAAAAAAAAACTAAATAAAATAGGTCCCAGCACAGATCTCATATAGGCTATTTACGACAGATAAACTTATTCCTTAGAAACCTGCTCCTTATTAACTACAGTGAGACTGTCAGTACACAATATAAGCAATGCTCTGCAGTTCTATTATTCATTTGTGCCTGTGTCATACACTTAAATGTTTCTACCTTCTAAATCTACATTAAAGTTCAGTAACAACTGACTCATACCTCTCAACCTCTTAGTGCAAGAAATCTGGGCAAAACCTAAAATAACAGGGAACAAAGGCCTAAAAATAGGGACAGATTTTAAATATTACTCTTACTAACTTAGAAAGTTGCTAGAATCAAATGATTTGTGTTAGCACAAATTTTCTGATGGTTATGAAGTCTTCAACTCAAATGCATGTCATTATTTAGTAATTTGAATTCTCAGTGATTTTCTGAGAAAACCACACATTTTATGATGAACAGACCAAAAATATGAGGCAAAAATATTACAGCTGAAAGATATGAACTGACCTATGGAGCATTACTGTAATTTGCTACTTGCAGCTTTCTCTCATTCACTTTAAAATATTGACAGACATTCAGAACAGTACAATCATAGGCATTTTAATCACCCAGTCCATTGTAGACATCTATCTTTTCATGAGAAGACCCTCTGCAGTTAAGAAAAAATATTTTATTGAAAAAAGAAAGTACAATTACTTACCATACTTAACTCATAAAGACAAATTGTTCAGTTTCTATACAGCTTGTTCTGCAACACAGGAATGAGTTTATTAAGACAAATGATGGATCATCTTATTGACAAGAATTAGAAATAGAAATCTATAATGTAATTTGGTCAACAGGGCTTCGTTCCCCTCTGTTCCACATGCCCCTCTACTATACACACACATATATATATATATATATATATATATATATATATATATATATGGATCAATTTCAGTTGATTGAGTTACCATAACATCGAACCTAAAATTATCAAAACTACAACAAAGAACGTATACAAGACTGATGGTGTACAAGCATGAAACCCATAAAACTGTATAATCCACAGTTGTTAAATCATAGTTTCTAACATCTGTGACTGTTTTCAATAATTTTAAGCTTTGAGGGTCCAAAGATAAATTGTGCTTACTTGCTCTAGACTTTCCCATAGCCACTAATGCATTCATGGAATGTTTTGGCTCAGTGATCTTTGTATTTATACCTGCATGTTCACTACTGTTTATATCTTCCTTTAAATGGCTATGTGATGGTAATGGGTTCTTCTTGATGGACAGACAAAAGATGCACCTTTGCATTAATGCATATTTTCCAAGAAATAACCCAATGCATTTATAAAATGTCAAGAAATTCTTCAATTGTACTGCTTTGTGCACCCGTGTTTGCTTAATTTACAAGTCTAATTTGATTAAGTTTAGATCCAAACATGCCTTCTGACTATACACAGGTGGTACACTTGTGCTTGGCAGATGAAAATCAGGCTTAATTTTTCTTTCCCTGAATTGGTAGTGCACACTTCACTAACACTTTACATCCAGTATTTTAACTCAGTATCAACTCCACTGCGAATTGATACTGCATACTTCAGTAACACTTTACTTACAGCATTTTAACTCAATATCAACTCCACTGCACTTTTCTTCTGTGGAATCTCTGGAATGAAAGTATAAAAATAGCTATGGAAGTGATGTTAGCTTACAGCCCAGTATAAAGCATTTCAGGGGACAGTAAGCACTGTTGCAGTGACTTGACCTTATGCCTTAGTTTAGAACCCTTTTGACAATAAATCAACATATGACTCTATTTCAGGTTCCCTTCAGCTACTTGATATCTGTGTACCCATTTTGGTGTAATTCAAACATGAGTGTTTGAAACTATATTTGTTCATACTTTTTCCTGCATGCTACAAATGGTAGCAATGTAAGTGAGCTCAAAATATTTAGCTTTTCAGTAGCCCAAGATCACATTATCTCAGTCAATCAGCATGACATGTTTTATTTTAATTTAGAGAATGGGTAAACTGTACATCAACACCATGACTGGAGAACAAACGTTCTTCAGCAGGGTATTAATGTACAAGTAATATCCACTGACAAATGAGTCCACCACTTCATGGCAGCATACCAAGCTGCTGTGGAGCTCGGACTGCAAAAAAACGAACAACCTCCATTGTTCTATGCTCACTAAGCAGCGGTTCTGCTGTTTAGCAAGCGCAAAATGTAAAACAAAAAAAGGACAGAGAGTGTGTGTGTGTGTGTGTGTGTGTGTGTGTGTGTGTGTGTGTGTGTGTGTGTGTGTGTGTGTGTGTGCGTGTGTGAGAAAGATTGAGAGACAAAGAAAGTGAGTGATCTTGTGTGACTGAATGCATGTATGAAAGTAGAGGAGACTGTGTTTGTGAGACAGATCGAGAGAGAGTGAGAGCAATCCTGTGTGAGTGAATGCGTGTATGAAAGCAGAGGAGACTGTGTGTGTGAGAGAAACTGAGAGAGAGTGAGAGTGGTCCTGTGTGACTGAATGCTTGTATGAAAACAGTGGAGCCTGTGTGTGTGTGAGAGATTGAGAGTGAGAGCAATCTTGTGTGAGTGTGTATATGAAAGCAGAAGAGACTGTGTATGTGTATATGGGAGAGAGAAATGGCTGTATGTAAAATTGTTGTGTTTTACTTTATTTTTTAAGCACTATATTATTTTTTAATATATGTTTGATATAAAATGCTTTCTTCCAACACCATTAACTTATACTACAGGAGGTTTGAATCATTAGGCGGAGGAACTATTGTACATTAAAAATATATAAAAAAAATGCAGTATTTAAAAAAAAATAAATAAGCAAGTAAAATAGAAACATTTTACAGAGATCCCATTCTCTAAGTGCAATAATACCCTCCAGGGTGTGTGTTAATGTGTAATTAATGCCCTTCCAGGTGTGTACAGGCCCTCTGCCTGCAGTGTCAGGCCTCATAATGCCCCTGGGCAGGTGTTAATTACACATTAACACACACCCTGTCAGGCATAATTATTTGCTTAATGATCACTCTGTCTTCAACTGCAGCAACTTTAGAATAAGGATATTTAACTTAGGTGGTATGGGGACAAATCCCCATTCCCACCAAAGGATGAATGAGCTTCACCCTTGCAAAAATGCTCATGATCTTTTTTGTTTGATATATTGCTAAAAGTCAGTGATATTTGAGTACATGTGGTTATAATGTGTTTATATACTGAAGTCATTGCGTTTTATATAATATGAACTGAGAAAATTTGTTCAAGGATCTTGGGTTTAATTGAGATATAGATGGCCACTATATATTTATTAGTTTTGCAATATGATTAAACTTGCAGTATATTTAGTGTCTGCTCTCTTGCAGGACATTTATCATTTTCATTATTCTCTTGAGCACTGTAGTATCGTTGGTAAAAAGAAACACAGGTACTTTTCTGTTTTATTTCATGTTAACTGGGCTACATTGATGGTCCCATCTGCCTGAGTTGGTGGTAGCTCATACAGATATAAAAAATTAGATTACATAATACTTATCAAAAAAGTAGGGGTTCTTTATTTAAAAAACCTTATGTACAATACTATTGACAAACACATATTTACGTATTTACAAATTTATACAGTGTACCAATTTCCATTCCTTTCCTTATTTGTCATATGATCATAGATATCTTACTTTTCATTATCATGTTAAACCTCTATCTTGATTATCTTATTTGAACCCCACTTTTTTTCTACAGCCAACACTTAATTTTCACTAAAATTACTGCTACACTCCATTTATTATTAAACATGATTTCATTTAGACTTTTATTCCAAATGGTCCACACGACATAACATAATATTTTGGCTCTTTTATTAATATATTCTTTATTTTCATGGCTATAATATCCATACATAATCATATCCATATTTATTTTTTAACTCCTTTATATTTTCAAAGAAATTTTCTTTACATCATTTTCCCACAATTTTGCAATCCTTACACATTGTAAGAAGACATGTTCTGTAGTTTCTCCTTTACCACAATATACACAAACTCTGTCACTAATTTTTATATGGCATATTTGCCTTTACTGGTAATTAATTAATCACTAATCTTCACAGGAAATCTTGACATTCTACTTACTTATTACACCATGCTGTTCATACTTTTATAGCTCTGACTTTTCATTCATTAGTTCATCCTAAGGATTAACATAAGAATATTGTACCATGAAATGTTTATACCACACTTTCTTCTCATTTTCTATTTCATCAATTTTTATTTTCCATATTTTTTTCTTGATAACATCTCAATACTTCATTTAAACATACTTTTCCTGTTTTGACTTCTTTAACATATCCCAATGCTGCTTATGTTTGTGCTTCAGTAAATTTACTACTAACTTTAAAATTATCATTCAAGCAAAATACAACTTTATACAAATTCAAAGAAGCAGCAGAAACAACTAGATTTATTAATCTTAAACCTTCATTTCCTTGTCCATTTATAAGACTCCTGTCTTTACTGGATTCAGTCTTGAACCCCATATAAAAGAAAAAAAATACTTGTAGTATTTCTTTTTCATAGATTATTGGAAACATATACCCCCAGATTCAGAAAACCTCCGTGTAAGACTTAATATGTCTTACTTGGAGGCTGCAGTTGAACGGTATGACGTCAGCGTGCCATGAATATTCATGAGGGCACGCTGACTCATCCGTAACCCTTACTCGGACTAAGTAGGCAAGCAGGGGGCATGTCCGACTGCCGAGCAGTCTAAAAGTCCACACCCCTGCAAGGTTTTAAAAAGCATAATGTCAACAGACAAGAGCAAGTTCGCTCAAATGTACTTGCACCCAACACCACACTCCGTGACACTGTAAACCCCCATCACAGTTATAAAACGTAAAATATTACATTTATTTTTTTTAAATCCACAATATAGCTGCCCGTATTTGCGCTTGCTTGCGAGGGTGTGCCCATTGCTTAACCACTGTTAGCAAGTGTGACACTGAAGAGCATATAAGAACTACTTATGCAAATTAATCCAAATAGTAATAGCGTAATGGTAGAGCGTATGCACAAAAAAAAGGCATTCATGGTCCAAGTCCCATCACTCCCCTTCTTATTTATGTTTTAAAGCAGTATTTGAAATAATACCAGAAATATATGATTGAAATTTTATTAAAAGCAGTGACATGGCCAATGTATCAGTGAACAAAATATATATTTTTAAAGGACCCAGATATATAATAGCCTGCTGTTAAGCAATGTTTTACACAGCTAAACACAGGTGCCCATAGTTTAATAGCACTTTACCCATCTAAACAGAGGTGCCCACAGTTTAATAGCGCTTTACCCAGCTAAACAGAGTTGCCCATAGTTTAATAATGCTTCACCCAGCTAAAAAGAGTTGCCCATAGTGTAATAGCGCTTTACCCAGCACAATAGAGTTGCCCAAAGTTTAAAAGCGCTTTACCAAGCGCAATGTGTTTGGCGCCACGCCAACCAGGGCACTGGGGAGCAACGTAGAGCTAAGTTGCTTAAATGCAGCCACATCCCCTAGCCTGTCTAGACAGTGTTAAACTAAAAGAATGACAAGGTTCGAACCCAGAACCCTTTGCATCATAATCAAAGTACAGAACCACTAAGCCATGACAACATAGGGAAAGCAGCCACTATTAGCATTCATAAACTTACAAATGGTAGTTTAACCATTACTAAGCAGGTCTGCAGTCAGCCGAGAATTTTACAAAATGGCCAATCACAAAAAAGTGCGGGGAAATACGGCATATTTAAGCCACATAGGCGGGAATACTCGCCATAACTGATTGTAGCTCACATTTGCAGTCAGAATGGCAGGTGCAGGAGAGGGTTCACGCTTCCGAGCGCAACGTTGGGGCATCGAGGAGTCCAAATACATGGTTTGGCTCCTTGTCCACCGTCATAAGACAAGACTCCTGCAAGGCCAGTTCCAAGGGACAGAGTACAAGGCAGAGGCTTGGAACCGGTTAGCTCATGACCTCACCAGTGCCACAGGCATTCCTTGGACTGGTGAGCAGGTTCATCACCACCATGCAGACCTGAAGAGACAAAAGAAGGACCACCTGAACCAGTGGATACAGGAGGCCCGTGGGATGCAGAATGCCCCACAACTGAGTATGTAGCCATGGAATGCAGTATGTAAGAATTGATAATGGAGTATGTATAACGGATAAGTATGTCTCAATCCCTTCATTTACTTTACAGCTACAGGTGACCGTGCTGCAAATCAGCAAGCCTATGCTGATAGGCTGCTAAGGCTGCATCACCAGGCAGGTTAGTGATTATTCTGCATGTATTGTTATATAAAATATGGGAGGGAGCATGAAAGAAAGTGTTGTAGTCCAATAAAACAGCCATAGAATTGCCTGAATAAGTTCTCTGCATGTACTGTCAGATAAAAACATCAGGGAGGCAGAAAAAGAGTATAGTAACCCATTAAGAAAGGTAACATATGTCTGGAATAATATCCCTGCAGGCACTGTCATATAACATAAGTGAGTGAGCCTGAAAAAAGATTGTTCTAACCTATTAGTAAAGGTATAATATGTCTTGAACATGTCTGCCATAAGCACCGTTAAAACAAATAAAGGAGTGAGATTGTGGAAAAGTGTGCAATGTCATTAATAAAGGTCTAAAACCCAGAGTGTGTCTGTGTCACAGAGTCTGAAATGTTGTTGTACCTTTGCATTATATAAACAGTACTGTTTGAAAATGTGCTGGCAACCCAGAGCTATGTAGTCCCATATAAAGTGGGTGATGGAAGTGCTAGTAGCTGTGAAACATATATACAGTCCACAATAGTCAGTCACTGGCTGGCATGAATAAGTAAACCTGGCACATGTGTAGCATGTAATTATTCACCAGAAATGTGAGTGTGTCAAGAAATGCAGGGTTCTGTACAAATCGAAGTGAAAATGTCATGTGAAAACATCCCAGATATGCAGATAAAGAAATATAAATGCAAACAAGAAATATGTAGCAGCAACATCTGCATCCTGGACAGTTAGTATGTCAGATATAGGTCAGGCATATATTGAACTAGCCAAACCCATGACACAACCTAATGTATGGTGGCAAGTGTAATAATACAGGTAGGGGATATACACTTGCAGTCACTGGGAATGTAGTGTAGACTAAAAGGTCATTATAAGATGTTAACCGAGGTTCTTTCTACACCATACCATATGTGCATAAACCATGCAATTCCACACCTCAATGGGTATGTGTAACCTTAAATATTTGTTGGGACATATGTCCTATTGTTTTATAAATATTTGCATTGATGTTGATGCATGTGCCCTGTTCAAACACCATGTTCATGGTGGCCTGTTGCTACCAAGCATCCCTGCATGCTGTTGGAATATTCACTGTTGTTCAATATATGCATGTGTTATGCTTGCTGTTCAACTGTTGGAACCTTGGTGTGTTGGGTTAATGGGAATATTACTGCATGCTATTGCAACTAATCTGGAATGCTGTTGTTTATGTTGTAATTAAACACACCTAATCACAGAACGTATGGGAAGGCCGGTCCCAGCGGACCCACCTGTCCCTCCTCAGTTGGCGAGTGCACCTGGCACCAGCAGCTCCGGTGCCCAGCCCGGGCTCCCCTCCTCCGTTGGTCCTGTGCCACCTTCAGGTGGAAGCACTGCAGTGGATGGGGCTCACCCCCCGTGCAAGTGTGGGTGGAGAAGGGCCACCTGTCACCCTTCAAAGGGTCCGGGCTGTGGTGCGTAGGGAGATCCAGCGTTCAGTCGCTGATCCCCTATGCCAGCTTGAGGCAAGAGTGGCACGTCTCTCAGGTGAGCCTGCCCGTCCTACTCAGCCCCCAGTACAGCCACCCTCGGGGCTGTGAAGGTGCAGTGGTGACGGCCCATGGGTGGGGATCTCAGTTCCACTGTTACCATCTGTGGGCTCATGGGCCTGCTATTTCCAAACAACCTTCCCCGTCAATTGTGTTCACCCACCCCATGTGTCAAACTCTGCCCCTGTATGCATCTTGTTTGTCTTGTCTGTTTACCTCCCCAACCTACCTCCCCAAATATACCTACATCCTCTACCTCACATTCCACTCTCACCTGAAAAAAAAATAAAAAATAAAAAAAGGGCAATCTGTTCCCACAAAAAAATTACGCCCCATACATTGCTGCCCAATTCGCACACATGTCCGCTGGACATGTAAACTGATAATTCTAATTGGCAGTACAACATATTTTGTTGTTCTCACCCCTCTTTCAGGGGTGGAAGGTTTCAAATTTCACACCAAATTTCAAACATATGCGCAGCTGTTGCTGGTAAAGAAATGGGCAGCTATGGACCTTCCCTACACCCATCCTGCACATCCCAAGCTGGTTTCCCTACTGTCTTTCCCTCTTTGTGCCCCCTTTTTCACCACTTTCCTATCTCCCCATTTTCTTTTCTTTAAAAGAAATTAGCGCGGGGGTTAACGGGAGAAACCACTTTTAAGCAGTAGTTAGCGGGGGTGCGCGGGTGTGAGCTTGTGTGTGCTTAGCTAAGCATTGCTAAGCATCGCGCAAACCCACTTACAACTGCTTAAAAGTGCCTTAGTCACTCTGTATGACAAGGCCCTTGTACTGCTCAGCAGCAAAATAAAATACCCTTGTCAGTCTCGAACCCGGGACCTTGGACTCACCACTACACCACAGCAGATATACAATAGCTTAGTGCTGAAAGCAATATATTATGCACTACTATGAGTGAATGTAAAGGGAAAATAGGAATGGCATAACACAAATCTTGTTCTGTGGGCCTTAACCAGCAGGTGTTGTTGAATTGCATGACATGACTGTGAAAAGAGAATCAGCCATGCTAGTAGGGAATAAGATTACAGTAGCAGCTTACAAACCCCACACAGTATCAGAGCAGGATAAACACTGGCATATTTGCATAGGTCACAGGCCAGACCTCCCAACAGTGACTGCTCTACAGTGATGACCCTGATTTGTAAACAAATTTTAGCTGTGCCCCTCTGACTCCCTGGGAAATGTACTAACAGTAGGCAGAAAGGTGTTGAATCTCACTTAATGACAAATGTCAATAAGTGAGAGTAGACACCGCTTGCTCATCAGAAAAGGTGTAGTAATAGATATGCTCTGAATCCCCCAAAGTCTGAACTGCAAAATGTCTGAACTATATGACAGGTGTATCCCAGTTATATGTACCTTTCCCTGAGGCTGTTCAAATATATATGTGAGAGTATCTGAGGCCTGGAAGAGTCAGAAGCACACAGGCATATCAGCTTGTCTGCTGTTACACACTCTGCAAATAGCTGTAAAATGAATCCCACAAGCATGCTCTTATGTAGAAGTACAACACAGAAATATCAAAGGATGTAGCCATATACTGCTAGCAACCACCTGTGACAATGCCATTGTTCAGGTGCTGAAAACACTGCTGTGGTGCACAGTCAAAGAATACTAGGCTGACCTCTGTCTACCATCTGTATATATCCACAGGTGGGAGCTACTCAGACAGACTACAAGCTTTCATAGACTTACAGATACACCGCAACTCTGCATGTTCAGTAAGATAAACATCACACGATAATAAATAATGCACTCTGCAGTTCTGCACCCCTACCCAAAGGTACTATATACCTGTGTAGTCAGGCACAACCAAGGGTGTAGGTAGGCATACACAGTACAGAAATATGTCCAGTTGTCCTGAGCAGACTGTGCTAATGTCAACACAAACAAACCACAAACTGTTCAGAAGTGAGTAACATACTAATGACAGTATAGCAGTTCACAAACAGTGCATGTACCTGATATTCATAACTGGTAGTGCAACATACTTAGTTGTCCTCACCCCTCTCTCAGGGGTGGAAGGTTTCAAATATCCCACCTAATTTATTGCATATGCACAGCTGTTGCTGGTAAAGAAATGGGTATCTATGGACCTTCTCCACACCCATCATGTACATCCCACGCTGGTTTCCCTACTGTCTTCCCCTCTTTGTGCATCCTTTATCACCACATTCCTATCTCCCCATTTACTTTTCTGTCAAAGAAATGAGCGTGGGGGTTAGCGGGAGTGAGCACTTGTAAACAGTAGTAAGCGTGTTTGCACCAGTGTGCACATGTGTGCGCTTAGCTTAGCATTGCTAAGATATGATAAGCTAAGCCAAGCTTAGCTTAATATTGCTAAAATACAATAAGCTAAGCTAAGCTTAGCTAAGCATTGCTAAGCGTCACGCAAACCCACGCAAACCAACTTACAACTGCTTAAAAGTGCCTTAGTCACTCTATATGACAAGGCCCTTGTACTGCTCAGCAGCAAAATAAAATACCCTTGTCAATCTCAAATCCCACACCTTGGACTCCCCAGTCTGGATGATGTACCACTAAGCCACAGCAGATATACAGTAACTTGGTGCTGAAAGAAATATAACATGCATTACAAGGAGTGAATGTAAAGGGAAAGTAGGAAAGCCATAGGAATATATTGCAATAAAGAAATATAACATGCATTACAAGGAGTGAATGTAAAGGGAAAATAGGAAAGTCATAGGAATACATTGCAATAACTACTGTAGTATGTCAGTTAATTCCCTAATTCCAAAAGAAAGTACATACTCCCATGTATCCAGTGTTAGCATTAGGAGGTGTGAGTAAACTTACACATTGAGAAGAGTGTACTGGAAGAAGCAACAGTCAGGTTTCAGTACAACATGCATTTCACTGGCTACAACCCAGCTTCAGATATGAGACATATACCAACCTTCTGACTGACACAACAGTGTCCACAGCAAACAAGCATGGTCCCCACCTTACAAAACTGAAAGGCCTACACCTACCTAACCTATCATTTTATAGCAGTTTCCTGAAATCACAGTGAGAACTGCAATTACACACAGCAGGCTGCATGCAATTACTAAATGGTGGTCACCAATTGGTGCAGAGGCCATCACATGTACATGTGCAGATACCTACAAAAGCAGCCTGTACTTGCTGTCCACACATGAAATCATATCATTGCAGCAACTGGAGAGAGAGAGAGTGAGAGAGACAGACAGACACAGACAGACAGACAAACAAACAGAGGCAGTTGGAGACACCAAACCAAAAAAAAAATGTCAACAGGTACAACAGACAGAGGTGAGAAATACAAAGGTAAGGTATGCAACAGAGATGTATTTGCTGGCAGAAAATGAACAACTGGATTCACCAAGCACGATTTAATACAGGATTTCTGTCTCTCTGACGTCTCGGCCTCAGCCTTCAAGGAGTACAGATCAAGTAAAAAGCACAATACTTATATACATACTAGCTCACTTAAAACAATTAAACAATTATATAATTAAAACTTAAACTAGCAGCATTTTCCAATTAAAATCCTCATTCAGTCCATTTGGATATAAAGTCTTAAACTTCAAAATATAAACAGTTTCTTTATACAGCAACATCTGTTTAATTTTTAACTGTTCATACTTGTTATCAGGCAATTGTTCCAAAATTGTTGCCTGTAATGTCATATAATCACTTTTATGCATTTCAAAAAAATGTCTAGCAACAGGACTTTCAGTTTTATTGTTAATTATGTCTCTAACATGTTCCAAGAGCCTTACCTTAAAGGCTCTCTTGGTTTCCCCTATATAGAACTTGTGGCAAGGGCATCTTAGGGCATAAATAACCCTCTCAGTGTTGCAACAAAAGAAATTATTTACTTTGAAGGGAATATTATTAATGTGATCAAAACTAGAAATCACAAAACTGCATGCCTTACACTTGCCACACTGATGAGTCCCTTTATAATTAATGCTATATCTCATTGTTTCCATGGGGAAACTAAACTTGCTTTTGACTAAAAAGTCTTTAATGTTTCTTCCCCTTCTATATGAAAATTTCAAGCTGACATCTAGCCATGGTTTAACATTACCCAAAGTACTAAAATACTTCCAAAACATTGAAACAATTTTAATAAATTCAGATGTATAACACCCATAGGTGGTAACAAAGTACATAACCTCCTGTTGTTTTTGTTTATTCTGACCTTTGAAAGAACTAGCTTTCCAATCACATATCCTATTCTCCTTGTTATATATCTGAGAATATTCACATAGTTTATTAAAACTTTCCTCTAAAATAGTCATATTATACCCTCTCAACAAGAAAGATTTAAACAGCAAATCAATTTCTCTACTAAACTCTGTTGTTTCATTACACAGTCTAGATATCCGTAACATTTCTCCATATGGTAAGGAATGTATGGTATGAGGAACATGTCCACTACTGCCATGTACATATTGTGCTAGGCCTTCAAATTTCCTATTTACTGATGTTACTAATTTGTAACCACTGGAAATGTCAAGAATCACATCTAGAAAGGGTAGTCGTGTGTCCATGATTAGACCATCAAAATCCAAAGAAAATCTATTGGACTTGAGATCTGAAATAAATTGTTTCGCCAAAGACTGATCCCCCTCCACCAAAAAAATTAAGTCATCAACATATCTATAATATCTAACAACATAATTCTGAAAAAAATAATGTTTATATATATATTCTAGCTCGAAGAGCCCCATCGCTAAATTAGCGTACATGGGGGCAAAAGAAGCCCCCATGGCAGTGCCTCGCTTCTGATGATATAAGGTGTGATTAAATTCAAAATAATTATTTGTTAAAGAAAAATATACCAAATCAATAATAAATTCTGAAACAGGGGAATGGCCCAAAAAAAATCTCAATGCTTCAATACCAAACTCATGGCTAATATTTGTATACAGGCTTTTGACGTCAACAGTTACCAATACATGCTTTTCTTCCATTTAATGTCACCAATTTTATTCAAAAAGTCAAACACATCTATTAAAAAGGATGGTAATTTTTTAACATATGGTAACAAGTAATTGTGTAGAAATATTCCTAAATTGCGTGAAAAATATTTACGTCCTGATACGATAGGGCGACCAGAAGGTTTCATTAAATTTTTATGAATCTTAGGCAGGCAATAAAAATACGCCATGCCACAGCCTTCTGTCTGAAATTTATTCTTAATGTCCTTCATTTCAAAATATCCTAATCTAAATCCTTTCTGTATAAGTTCACTATATTGTAAAATTGCTGCATTATACCTATCAATGTCACATGTTTCATATGTATTACTATCATTAAGATGTAACATACACATGTCAAAATAATCAATCATATTCGTAACGACAAGTTTATTAACCTTGTCAGCAGATTTGAAGACAATATTATTATTCTTACTTAACTTTGTTAAAATATTCCATTCCTGGAAAGACATATTATATTTAACATTGTTCTTATCTTTCATAAATTCTTGATAACCTATTTCAGTAGAGTGATTGACCATTCTAATGAAATTGGACACTTCATGGTGCCTAACCTTAGGTATAAAGTTGCTGCTCGACGGTACATTCTCCGTATTGAGTTTAACATAAGCGTTAGGCGGCTCGTCTGAAGTGCACGAATAAAAACTATCATCTAGACTGGAAGAACTTGAATCTAAAGTATTTAACTTACTATCAGAGCTTAGACTGAAAATTGGACCAATTGGTGCAGAGGCCATCACATGTACATGTGCAGATACCTACAAAAGCAGCCTGTACTTGCTGTCCACACATGAAATCATATCATTGCAGCAACTGGAGAGAGAGAGAGTGAGA